>NC_134490.1:81564732-81592232 GCF_040206685.1 Ascaphus truei | reverse complement strand
AAAACCTACTTTCACTAAACATTAGGTTATTTCCTGCTATATTGAGTATAAATAAATAAATAAATACATATTGTATTATATTATATTGTACAATGTAATATTAGAATCTAAAAAAGAAAAATAGACAATTATGTATACATGTAATAATGTATACACACATAGGAGGTAGGATTGTAGAAAATCCTATCCCAACAAGAATCCCTCACAATTGCACTCATGTGATGTAATTATTGCTAGGATAACAGTGATACAGGATAGTATCCTATATAACCAGTCATAGTGAGTAGAAAAAAAACAAAAATAATTTATTAATATCTGCAAAATAACACACTGGGTGTGGAATATATACAAGGGAATTAAAATATTGGCAGTGGAGTGTGGGTAAAAAATCGGGGAGTACTCATATATGTGAGGAGATAATCTTATTATTCCCTGCATAGGGGTTAATACTCCCTGAGTAAAGAAACTCCACCACAATTAATCACAGTACAGGGAGCTAGACTATGCAAGTTTATCTCCCTGTACAGTACTGTGATTAATTAACTTAGGGAGTATTAACCCCTATGCAGGGAATAATAAGATTATCACCTCACATATATGAGTACTCCCCTATTTTTTAGCCACACTCCACTGCCAATATTTTAATTCCCTTGTATATATTCCACACCCAGTGTGTTCTTTTGCAGATATTAATAAATGATTTTTTGTTTTTTTCTACTCACTATGACTGGTTATATAGGATACTATCCTGGATCACTGTTATCCTAGCAATAATTACATCACATGAGTGCAATTGTGAGGGATTCTTGTGGGATAGGATTTTCTACAATCCTACCTCCTATGTGTGTATATAGTATTCAATCACTCCCTTGTGCACCTGTGATATCTTTTATTTACTAAGTTGTTAAAATAGGAGAGCGGTGGATCTTGTTATATTTTGATACATGTAATAATGTTAAGAATTCCAATTAAAACTAGATTTTTTTTTTGGAAATATTATAAAATTATCTAGAACAATTAATATGTAGAAGTCTTCATAGTATCTAGCGCAGTTTTCATAATGTATTCCTCAAACTAAAATAAAATGCATAAAACAGCATATTACAGAAGTATGAAATGCAAATAGATAATAAGTATAATGCCTGATAATAAACAAAGGTGAAGAGTATAATCTCATTACTGATGGAATGATCGCAACATGCAACTGAAGTCTAGAACAAGGGTGCTCAAATCCAGTCCTCACGCTCCCCCCCCCCCATCCTCAACAGGTCAGGTTTTCCGGATACCCCTGCTTCAGCACAGGTGGTTCAATCAGTGATTGATTGAGCCACGTGAGCTGAAGCATGGACTGATTGGGCCACCTGTGCTGAAGCAGTGATATCCTGAAAACTTGACCTGTTGGGGAGGGCTTTAGGACTGGAGTTAAGCACCCCTGGTCTAGAACATACAGAAGGAAAATTATTCTGTTATCACAAAATGATTAGAGTTGAATTAAAATTATAAATAAATATTATATTTCCCTCGTCAGCACTATTATACTTACAGTAAGTGCCATTTGTGCATGCAGACAGACCATTAGGAGTGAGCAAATGAGTACTGAGCCCAATCATTATTGCGTGGGAACTACTGTATGAACTGAAAGGTTTGAAGAAAATAAAAAAAAGTAATATTATTCAGCAATCAATGTGTTTCGCTGCTTAATGACTACCCTTTTCTTAACTGGAAAGCTTTGGCAAAGAGTGAAAAAAAAGAAGCATGTTCAAATGTCAAGAGAAAATTTCCTTTGGCAGATTCCCACAATTACTGTAGATACTGTTGAATGCTCCAATTTTACCTCTTTCTCTGCAGCACAGGTTTTGCTATCAAAAATGACAAAATGATTTCCACATTTCCACTTTTTCATATAAATATGCAGAATAAACCCACCCTTTTTAGTTTTGAACAAGGCAGACATATTTTCTTTGGAAGCAAAATAATATGTCCTAAATATGTTTTTTTTTTTGTTGCTTATCTATAAAATTAACCTAAAAAGAACCTTGTTACTGTAGTTATACAGGTACATTCGATAAGTTGCCCCTCTACTGAATTCCTCTCTGGTTACTTTGGTTATTATTGTACTCTTTTTATTTGGACAGTTTTTCATGCACTGTTCTGAAAATTATGATAGTTTATTCATATGTGGCTCATTATATTGGAATCTCGGTGTATTAATACTGTATATACCTGTATTTGCATTTAGACTTAAACATTTAGAATGTTCCCTTTGCTTTTGTTTCTACATATTGCTAATGTAGCGCCCCTGTGGGAAAACTACTTTAAGCAAGGGCCCTAGAGGGTTAATTGTATGGATAGTTACAATTGTGTCATCTCTATCCATCACATGGTGTGGAGTTGCTGGGCAGAAACCTAGCCACACCCACCTTCTAGAAGGTGCTTATTGATGTCACTAAGTAAAGATACATTGTAGAATCCAAACCTCTCCCCTAGTTGTCATAGTGCCTATGGAGTATATAAGCTGGGGATGAAAGATCCCAGATCAGATCTTAGTGGACTCAGAATGAGGAGGATCTAATCAGTGTAAATAATGTAAGTCCTGTTAGTCTGTCACTACATGCGTTAGTGTTAGACTCATTGTTGATTTCCAGCTAGGGAAATTCCACTACTAAAGATAGGGCTCCTCTATAGTATATGGCTCTGAGCATGTTCCACCCACAAGAGGGAATAGACCGGTACTACAAAGGAGGTTTCTTAAGTAAGGGCCTCGGAGTATCACCTTAGAATAACTTGGGGGAAAGAGTCTCATTAGTTCTATCAGAGGTGAGAGGGTGTAATCTTTCATGCCAGAGGGCACCCTGCCTAAGTATTCCAGTGAGGTGGGAACAGGCATTATTCAACTAAAAGAGTGCTTGTGTACAACACTACAAAGGAAGACACTAGAAAGGAAGGAGCAGATAAGATAATAGTACAGGCTGAAAAAAAAAACTTAAATGCGTGCTTGCTAATGCAAGAAGCCTTACAGATAAAATGGGGGAGCTTGAATTAATAGCTACAAGGGAGCAGTATGATATCATAGGCATTACTGAAACATGGGTGGGATGAAACTCATGACTGGACAGTTAATTTAAAGGGGTATTCTCTTTTTCGGAAGGATCGAACAAATAGAAGGGGAGGTGGAGTATGTCTATATGTTAAACCAGATCTAAAACTTATTATAAGGGATGATGTCTGTGAAGGGAATGATGAAAATGTAGAAACCTTGTGGATAGAAATTAGCAGTGGAGGTAAAAGTATAAAGAAAATGTTTGTGGGAATATGCTATAAACCACCAAATATCTGTGAGATTGAGGAAGCTAAAATACTTTTGCAAATGGAGAAGGCATCAAAACTGGGTCATGTTTGCATTATGGGGGATTTTAATTATCCAGACACAGACTGGGGCAATGAGATTAGCGTTACAACAAAAGGAAACAGGTTTTTGGGGGTGCTTAAAGATAATTATGACTCAAATTATTGAGGAACCATCCAGGAGAGGGGCAGTTATGGATTTGGTCATATCAAACAATGTAGAAGTAATAACAAATATTCAAGTCCTGGAACATTTGGGTAACTGATCATAACATGGTCTCATTTGAAATAAATTATCATAAAACAGATTACTTGGGTTCAACAAAGACTTTAAACTTTAGAAAGGCAGATTTTAATAAACTGAGGTCTAATCTAGTAGTAATACAATGGGATTATATTTTTGCAGGAAAAAATGTAGAAGATAAATGGGCAGTCTTTAAAACATTGTTAGAAAAGCACACTTATCAGTGCATACCCTTGGGTAATAAGTAAAAAAGAAATAAGTCAAAACCAACGTGGCTAAATACAGTAAACAGGTAGGGGAGGAAATGGACAAGAAGAGGAAGGCGTTTAGATTCTTTAAATCAGAAGGGACAGAGACATCGTATCAGAATTATAAGGAATGTAACAAAATTGCAAAAGGGCAATTAAATTAGCAAAAATGGATAATGAAAAAAGGATTGCAATAGAAAGTAAGGTCAACCCTAAAAAGTTCTTTAAGTACCTTAATAACAAAAAAAGATCATAGATGAGTGAGACCGCATCACCATATTAACAATAGAATTAAGTGAAGTGAAAGGTGCTCAGGAGGATAAGGTTATAGTATTAACAGTTTTGATCAAAGGTGATCAGAAAGGTTCCCCCTCTATTGAGCACTCAATCCTGAGGTGGTCTAAAGTGGACTGAAGATTGCCCTGTAGTGATTACTACAAAATACTGGTAAGTTGCCCAGAATCACCGCGGAAATCAAAAATAATAAAATTTTATTAATTCTACATAGAAAGCTAAAAACACATATACAGCTGTTTTTAGCTTTCTATGTAGAATTAATAAAATTTTATTAATTTTGATTTCCGCGGTGATTCTGGGCAACTTACCAGTATTTTGTAGTAATCACTACAGGGCAATCTTCAGTCCACTTTAGACCACCTCAGGATTGAGTGCTCAAAAGAGGGGGAAACTTTCTGATCACCTTTGATCAAAACTGTTAATAACAAAAAAAGAGAAAAGAAAATATAGGACCCTTTCAGTGTGAGATGGGCAGGCAGATTATTGGAGATAAGGAAAAAGCAGAGGTATTAAACAAATTATTTGCCTCTGTGTTTACCAGGGAAGAATCAAGTTCAATAGTAGCGCCACAGGAGGAAGCCACAACCTCCATATTAATGACCAATTGGTTAACTGAGGAAGAAGTTCATAAGCGACTTGAAAAAATGAAAGTAAATAAGGCACCTGGCCCCGATGGCATACATCCAAGAGTTCTCAAGGAGTTAAGCTCAGTAATAGCAAAACCATTATATTTAATATTCAAGGACTCCATTTCCACAGGCTCAGTGCCACAAGATTGGCGTAAAGCAGATGTGGTGCCTATATTTATAAAGCGAGCTAGATCACACCCAGGGAATTACAGACCTGTAATCCTGACTTCAATAGTAGGGAAACTACATAAAGGTTTAATACGGGATAATATTCAGGAATACCTAATGGAAAACAAAATTATTAGTAATAGTCAGCATGGATTTATGAAGGATAGATCTTGCCAAACTAACCTTATTTGTTTCTTTGAGGAGGTAAGTAGGAATTTAGACCAGGGTAATGCAGTTGATGTGGTCTACTTAGATTTTGCAAAGGCTTTTGATACGGTTTCACACAAGAGGTTGTTGTACAAAATGAAGAAAATTGGACTCAGTAATAATATATGCACCTTGATTGAAAACTGGTTAAAGGACAGACAACAGAGGGTTGTCATAAATGGAACTTTTTCAGGTTGAGCTAAAGTCGTGAGTGGAGTACCTCAAGGATCGGTACTGGGACCCCTGCTTTTTAACTTGTTTATTAATGACCTTGAGGTTGGGATCGAGAGCAAAGTCTCCATCTTTGCTGATGATACTAAATTGTGTAAGGTAATAGAATCAGAGCAGGATGTAATTTCTCTTCAGAAGGACTTGGAGAGACTGGAAACGTGGGCAGGTAAATGGCAAATGAGGTTTAATACAGATAAATGTAAGGTTATGCATTTGGGATGCAAGAATAAAAAGGCGACTTACAAATTAAATGGAGATATATTGGGGGAATCCTTGATGGAGAAGGATTTAGGAGTGCTTGTAGACAGCAGGCTTAGCAATAGTGCCCAAAGTCATGCAGTAGCTGCAAAGGCAAACAAGATCTTATCTTGCATCAAACGGGCAATGGATGGTAGGGAAGTAAACATAATTATGCCCCTTTACAAAGCATTAGTAAGACCACACCTTGAATATGGAGTACAATTTTGGGCACCAATCCTAAGAAAAGACATTATGGAACTAGAGAGAGTGCAGAGAAGAGCCACCAAATTAATAAAGGGGATGGACATTCTAACTTATGTGGAGAGGCTAGCTAAATTAGATTTATTTACATTAGAAAAGAGGCGTCTAAGAGGGGATATGATAACTATATACAAATATATTCAGGGACAATACAAGGAGCTTTCAAAAGAACTATTCATCCCACGGGCAGTACAAAAGACTCGGGGACATCCCCTAACGTTGGAGGAAAGGAAATTTCACCAGCAACAAAGGAAAGGGTTCTTTATAGTAAGGGCAGTTAAATGTGGAATTCATTACCCATGGAGACTGTGATGGCAGATACAATAGATTTGTTAAAAAAAAAGGTTGGACATCTTTTTAGATGGGAAAGGTATACAGGGATATACCAAATGAGTATACATGGGAAGGATGTTGATCCAGGGATTAATCAGATTGCCAATTCTTGGAGTCAGGAAGGAATTAATTTTTCCCATTAATGGGGTTTTTTGTTTGCCTTCCTCTGGATCAATAAGTAAGTATAGATATAGAATAAAGTATCTGTTGTCTAAATTTAGCATAGGTTGAACTTGATGGACGTACGTCTTTTTTCAACTTCATCTACTATGTAACTATGTAACAAAGTGGAAGAAGGTCCATCTTTGAGGAGATGCTGCCTGAGAATCTCTGAAGAAGACGTTTATATGAGTTTCTTTAAATAAAGTATAAGAAAAGTTCGTGGCTTATTGCTCACCGTACCATACCTCCCCGAATTCCAGCACCCTGAGAGCCAAGGTAAACAAGAGACACTGAGCACCACATGCACTTTAATGCACCGCTATTCAGAAATTGGGACGAAGGAAAATGATTAAATAAAGGTATATGTCCTGTGCCCTCCCATCCCCAGCTTTGGCACAGCCGCACAAGAAGCACCATCAGGAGTGGATGTGGAGGTTCAATTCCTGTTTTCAGTCTGAAAAAATTGGCTCCTAATTTGAGTCCTGATTCTGAACCTTTCCAACATTCGGTGCAAAGAAATGGACTTCTCTGTGTCACTGGTGGAGGGGGTAAATAAAATGTACAATGTATTACACAGGCCTTTCCTGCAGTCTCTGCAATCGGTATATACATCTTCACTATGTGCTGAGAGGACACCTGGGAGGAGAAGCCTGGAACATTAATGCTTTTTAACCCCTTGACTGTTGAAGGGGCCATCGTGCAACAAATTGTACGAATCTGACGCTAAGCTTAGATACTATGAGTAGTTTATCTCACACAATCTGCCTCTCACTCAAGAAGCGCTGGGGCTAAGTGTGCAGTTCTCTGATCAGTTCCACTTAGTTGGGACCCGGGGGTAGACGTGGGACAAATGAGATGGAGATGGACAAGAAACCAAACGACAGGAAGAATCACAGATTTCTCTGTGCAGGAGAGAAGAAAATAACTGATGCTGTCGATATAGAGAAGCATCAAATTAAACATTAAACAGGATGTCATTGGCAACTGGCAAGTGATATTAAAGAAAGGAATTCATATTTAAAAATAGAAAAGGAAGGAAAAGTTAGAGTTAGATCTTAATTTAGAAGACAATGGACATTGGACATTAGACTTCGACATTGGATTTTGGATATTGGACATTAAGCATCTCTGGCCGGAGAGAAGACCTAAGCATAAACTGATGCTTCACTCCCTCTCAGTTTAAGGAATCACCCTTGCAGTGATTCCGGGGTGCATTCTGAATTGATTGGTGCTGCAGAATAGAGGTCACCAGACTATGGCAGGCTACATTGTCCTCCCCTGCTGTGAGAAGTTACTATGTTCCTTTTCCACCCATGTCCCTACCTTTGGAACTTCCTCCTTCTCCCCCTCATCCACCCCAGAGACAACAGGGGCAGGGACTAGAAGTGAGATCGAGACCTAGCAGGCTTCAGAGTGAGACACGTCAAGTCTGGGGCCACACAACCGACTTTGTTGAATTCCTTTGCGTGTTCAGTGCTTGTACTATGGGAATGTTATTAGGGGTGAGGTAGTTGATGATGATGTGCGAACATAGGCCATTGGTTCCTGTACCATGTGATATGTTCCATTCTAAAGAGGATGTGACATAATTTAGTACAGGAACCAATGGTTTGTCTCCAGTCCCATTGGCTGTAACACCATGTGATATGAGCCATGTGGTTTTAAGAATGTGATGTACCTCCCTTGGAGATGACGTCACATCCTTAAAAAAAAGCCGTTCACATGATACAGCATCCAATCGGATTGTAGCTGAACCATCTCACCCTAAAATATGACATCACAGGCCATATAAAAGGCCTGTACGTCTTATTTTAGCGGAAGAGCTCGAAGAGGGACATCCATTTGGATTTACCATGGGTTTTTGGATTGAAATAAAGAAGATAGAATATAGAAGAAAAGAATTACAGAAGAAGGTGAAAGAAGATAAAATAAAGAAGATTTTGATACCTGATGATAATCTTCACGGTAGATGAGGATGGATTGCCGGTGATGACGTTGAGGGTCGAGAGCTTCCTGAAATGCCGGGATTCGGAGGGTGAAGGCTTCTAAAGGTAAGATAAATATTGAATGTATTTAATTGTCTTTTTTCAGGTTTTTTCATTGTATTTATTTATTTTTATGTTTTTGCATTGACTGATGCCTCTTTAGGGTGCAGATGAATACAGTGACAGACAATGCATTTTTTAGCAGTTTTCAATTGATTGTTATTTTTTCTATTTCTGTTTATTGTTTGGATTAAATTGTTTTGAATTTGGATGGCTTATTTTTAGTACATTTTAGGATTGGTTAGCGTTTTAAATTAATTGTTTTGTTGGCTACTGGTTTAAATTAATTAATTAATTTGTTGGCTAGTGTTTTATCTTTAATTGATTGGTTGGATGGGTGTTTATTTATTTGTATTCTTATGTTTTGAAATAACATAATTGTAATTATTTTGCGGTTTTAGTGATAGATTAATGTAATTGATGTGTAGTTGCAGCTTTTTAGTTCTTTTATTGTCGGGGTGTTTAGGTGCTTGTGTTTTTCTTTTATTATTGTGTATTTTTGGCCTTATTTATTTTTTATTAGGTTAATTATTGACTGCTATAGTGGCTTATCATGCCCATATTATATGGCTATGATATACCACTGTGCCAATCAATGGGTAGAGAGTGAGTATAGTGGTCCCGGGGTGGGTGGTTAGGCCTCCCGGGTTGGGTTAATCCCTTCATTACTATAGTGGTTATTAACTGCTAAGGTGATTAAGGGGTTAGGGCCATTAGATTGTATTTTTATTGTATTCTTGCTGGCAGCTGAGTACATGGAACTGGAGTATGCTGATGAGGACGCCCTTCATGATGGCAGGAGTAAGTATAAAGTTTTATTTACCTTATTTATGTTGGCTGGCTAATATTTGCTTTACAATGGGCAAATGCACTATTATCCATATCTGGATAATAGTAATTTTGCCCATTACTGTACTGTATGTGTTGGGGGGGGGGGTGTTGTGTGTAGAGAAGGTGGGTAGTAGGGTTGTTGTGTACATTTTTGTTTATTGTGGGTAGAGTGATTGGGTGAAAGGGGTAGTAGCCCCAAGGATGGATGTTTAGGCCTACCGGGTGGTAGTGCGTGGGGTTAACCCCTTCATCACCTTAGCAGTATTACCAGCTAAGATAATGAAGGGGTTAACTCCACCCGCAACCCCAAGCAAGGCCTAAACACCCACCAAGGGCCAAATACCACCTTCACCCCCCCCTACCCACAATAAACCGGGCACTGGTGGTTAACCCCTTCATTGCCTTAGCGGTTTGCCGCTAAGGTAATGAAGCTGTTTTAATATCAATTTGAATACTAGTGTAGATGAGCAGGGGGTCTCCGGAGCAGAACCGCGTTGATTTCATTACAATTAAATGCATAGGAGATACCGGCACCCCATAACGGGGCCTTTATCTTGGAAAGCAGTGGGTCCCTGGTCCTGAAATCAACTCTGTTCTGCTCCAGAGACCCCCTGCTCATCTACACTAGTATTAAAATTTATATTAAATTCATGTGATCGCTGGTGAGATATATGCAGGGAGAGGCGTCTCTCTCTGTGCATCTCTTCTTGCATCTGGAAAAAATCGCCGGTTGAGCCCTTTTCAGAGAGGCGATCATCACGTCACGGCTACTTGCCCGTTTTGGGAATTTTGCTATCACAGGTAATCGAGGCTTTCTGAATACCATGATAGCAACACTCAAAAAATAAGTGGAGTAAACGGCTCGGCGATTATTTTTATGAACTCTTATAGAATAGGCCCCCAAGGGTCTGAATAACCCAAATAAGAGAAGGATAGCAATGGCAGAATATAAAATATTAGGTGATATAATTTTCCTCCAGGAGACACATTTCACCACTAGCTCCACACTAACATTTTGGGAAAGACATTATCCCCAGGTATTTACGGCATCCGCAGATGAAAAAAAGGGGGGGTGGCCATACTATTAGCAAAAAACTCTCCCTTTAAGATGATAAGATAAGGAAAGATCCAGAAGGACAGTATCTAATTCTCACAGGTAACATAGAAGATGTATAAATAACCCTGGTAAACATTTAGGCACCAAACGAAAACAAGAGAATTATTTTTTTACAAAACTAGTTTGACTAATAGGTAAAAAATCCCTAAATCGTATAATCCTAGGAGGAGATTTCAATATAATTTTAAACAAAAAACAGGATATATCGAAACCTACCTTAAACACACTGTCATATTGGGGTGATTATGAGGGGGCACTGAGAGAGAGAGTTAGACAAAATGGAGTCAAGACTATTGTATTTTGTATTACACTGTTTAGGGGACATGGGATGTGCATGAGTGCAGGGTTACTGCAGTAGGAAGATAAGTGTCTTATCAGAAAATGGCTAACCACAAGTTTCCCTTTTTCAAATATATGTGTTGCAATTAGGAAAATATAAGACTCATGATTATTATTTTTATTGCAAACAAGAGACCTTCATTAGAAGGATTTTATACAAGCATTGGGATGTCCTAAAAATTGATCCAATTCTGAAGCAAACGCTTTCAGCCAAACCAAAAGTTATCTTTAGCAAAGCAAAGAACTTAGAGTATATTGGCTCCAAGGGTTTTAAAGAAAACATCTGGTGTCCTCCCAGGTACTCAATTTTTGGATAAACCACTGGGAAATTTTCCATGTGGGAAATGTGTAATGTGTCACTTCAAGTCTTTCAAGGATTGCTTCACTGGGAAGGAATACAAAATTAGGCACTTTATTCATTGCCGTAGTAATTTTGTTGTTTATATGGTCACCTGCTCATGTGATAAGTATTACATTGGGAAAACTATAAGGCCGCTAAAAGTGCGCATAGGTGAACATGTGAACGGTATCAGGAATGCCATACGTTGGATTGAAAGAGGGGGAAAAGCGCATAACCTTGCGCAACACTTTCTTGATTGCCATGGAGGGTCTCCCAAGGACCTGAAGTTCAAAGGCTTAGAGATAGAGATCACAGGAAGGGGGATAGAGAATTAAAACTCATTCAGAGGGAGCAATACTGGATCTATTCTCTATACAGTGAATATCCTCTGGGCTTAAATGAACAGATTGAATTGCATCCATTTCTTAGATGATTTGGGGATAAAATTATAACTAATTAAATAACGATGATCCCCTTAAGCTTAATATGAGTGCAGCTAATACCTGAATATTGTTAATGAATTTAATAAAAATTTTAATACGTGTATGTTTAATTTTTAATATGATATGCCAGTTATAAAAGGAATGTAAATATTCATGTAACCTTGAAGAGCTGCATTTTTAATCATTGATTTTGATATTAGGTTTTTAATATTGTAATGTAGAGGTGTTTTTATATAAGGTGCATTTTTTTGTAACAATATTTTAATATGTTGTTAGTAAGATTGTAGTAAAGTAAATATACACCCAAATTAGTTATAAATGTTGTATATGTGACCAGTTTATAATTAATTTAAATATGTCCTTAATATAAATTATTTTTTATTATTTTTTATTACTATGAAATAGTGTAATAGATGAGTAGTGGTATTCATTTGTAGATTATTTTGTCCGTATGGATTTAATTGGTATGGGTGAATTAGTTATATTGATTTTTCTATGCAGGGGTAAATATGAGGAAATTAATGTTTTAATTATGGTTGTTATATGTGGCTTATGTATTTTTATGGTACTTATTTAGTATGCCCCTTATTGTGTTGATGTTTAAATGGTTATATGCTTATTTTATGCACTCAATGATATAATTGCATCCCCTACAGTATATAAGGGGTATCTTTAGAGGGCTAGCATACACCCTTTAACGAAGTGTAGTTGTACACGAAATGCGTTGAGGTATCCAGGAGTCCTTGCGGGAGGCGTGATGTCACACGCAGGACGCGGCTGCAATCCCCACCTTTCCCTTTCCTTTACCAAGTAGCAGGAGTGCTGCTTGAGCTCTGCAGCAAGCCTGGTGTAATTATCACGGACTAACATCAGTCAATGTACTGAGGTGGGATGTAGAGTATACGCACCGACAGCAGAGGGGGCGTGTCCGGGATGTGGCGTAGTAGCGTAGCCAGGCCTGGATGTAGATAAAGAATGGTCAAGTACTTGCCGAGTCCGAGGATATAGAAAGTTCCGTAGTCAAAATCCGTAGCAGAGTCCGAGGGTCTCAGAGGTTAGAGTGGTCTGTAGGAAAGCCGAGTTCAGGAGACAGAGGGGGTATTCAGACGAGCCGGGTCAGTAGCTGTAGGGAATAAACACAAAGAGAGCATGACACAGGTTCAAGGCAACACAGGTAGCAAGGAGCAAGGAAGTGAAAGCAAAGCAGGATATTTAAAGCGACAGTGACCAATCCGGACGAGGGCATGGCGGAGGCGTGTCGAGGAGCTGCTCGTGAGTGGCTGAGAGACCAGGAAGCAGTAGAGCAGAGCTGAGTGTCTGTAACACCAGTGCCAGAATCCAAGATGTTGGTGGCAGAGTTCAAGGTATGCACTGGGCAGTGGCATGGGTAGCGACGGGGGGCAGGGGCAGCAGCCGCTGCAGTACTGGTTGTGGGTAAGGAGGGGTAACGCCTTCAGGATCGACCTCAGGACGATCCATCCAAGGCTTCTGTGGAAATTTCTTGTGGAAGCGATTGAGTAGAGTTGGAGCATGAATGTCTTCCCTTGATATCGAGGAACGCTCTTCTGGACCATAGCCCTTCCAATGTACAAGGAACTGTACTTTTCCCCTGGATATACGGGAATCCACAATGGATTGTACCTCGAATTCAGAGTGTCCTTGGACCGTAACAGGGTTGGGTTTACGGGCTTTTGCAGGGAAGTGATTGCTCTGAACAAAAGGCTTGACCAGGGATACATGGAATGCATTGGGAATGTTCATGGATGAAGGCAACTGTAAGCGGAACGTGACAGGATTGATTTGTTCCTGAATCAAGAAAGGCCCCAAAAACCTAGGCGCCAATTTCGGGGTAGGAGTCTTCAGTCTTATATTCTTTGCTGATAGCCAGACTCGGTCCCCTGGCTTGTAATTGGGAGCCTGTTGACGACGACGATCTGCTTGAGATTTGAACCTCTGAGCTGCCCTAAGGAGTGCGGATTGGATCTTGATCCATGAGTTCTGTAGTGTGGTTACCCGTTCATCGGCTGCTGGCACTCCTGAGAGAGTGTTGGATATTGGAAGCCGACTTGGATGATAGCCGTAATTCACGAATAACCGAGATTCTTGCGTAGATTCATTACGGAGAGAATTGGAAGCAAATTCCGCCCATGGTAACAGATCAACCCAATTATCTTGGGTATCAGAAATAAAGCATCGTAGATACTGTTCAAGGCTTTGATTAAGTCTCTCAGTTTGCCCATTAGTTTGGGGATGATAGCCTGAAGAGAAGGATAAGGCCATACCAAGCCTCTTTGAGAAAGCACTCCAAAACCTTGATATGAATTGCGATCCTCGGTCAGAAACTATGGACATAGGGATCCCGTGGATATGAAACACTTCTTTGTTAAAAATATCTGCCAGGGTGGGAGAGGAGAAAATAGAGAAGGTCAGGGGAGCATCATTACCTATAGGAAAAAATAAATAAAAACCATAGTGCAAAAAGTAATAGTAAAATACACTTGAAATGGTAGAGCTCTCTTAAGAGCATAAGACGCTAGATGGTGTACACTTCATCCATAGACTAGCAACAAGGAGCAAAAATCAGGAGGAAAATGCGTCCAGGACAGAGACACAGAGTCAAAAATAAAATGCCAAACTTTTATCCGACAATGATAAAATTGGAGGCTTACGAGATGTCAGATGTTAAACAGCATTGGTGTATGGTAAAGATGTTCGCCGAGTCGCGTTCTCGGAATCCCCGCACACTGCTGCCGCATCCACCGATCTCCGACCTCCGACCTGTACTGCTGGAGCCGATACATCACATCCGGTTCTCTCAACTCGTATGGTAGACGCCACCGGAACTCCACAGCAGTCTCTCCCTCTGGATCTAACACTGGGGGTTATGTTCTACGCGTTTCGCCGTGCGTGATGACGCCACTCCTGTAAAGCCATCTTGATAGCAAAGAGTTCTCTATTGCCGACATCATAGTTCTTTTCAGCAGGGGAGAATTCTTTCGAAAAAAATACACATGGTTGCAATTTATCTTGAGGGGAGAGTCTCTGGGAGAGAATGGCACCCGCACCACAATCAGAGGCGTCCACTTCTAACGTAAACAGAAGATTAGTATCAGGATGACGAAAGATGGGTGCCGAAACAAAAGCTTGCTTCAAGGTTTCAAAGGCGGAGATGGCCTCCAGAGGCCACACAGATGGGTCAACTCCCTTCTTAGTAAGCGCAGTGATGGGAGCCACAGTGGTAGAAAAATTCTGGATGAATTTCCTATAGTAATTGGTAAAGCCCAAAAAACGCTGAATGGCCTTAAGAGAATTGGGCAGGGGCCAATCCAAAACAGCCTTAAGGTTTTTCTGGGTCCATCGAAAATACTTTATCCGAAATGATATAGCCTAAGAAGGCGGTAGAAGATTGATGAAAAAGACATTTCTCGAGCTTTGCGTAGAGATTATTGACACGGAGATGAGAGAGGACCAGTCTAGTATGCTGGACATGATCTTGAAGATTCCCAGAAAATATTAGAATGTCATCAAGGTAAATAATTACGAAGGAATTGAGGACATTGCGGAAGACATCATTCATAAAATCCTGAAAGACAGCAGGAGCATTGTATAAACCAAATGGCATCCCAAGATACTCGTAGTGTCCGCTTCTTGTATTGAAGGCGGTCTTCCATTCATCGCCTTCTCGAATACGTATGAGGTTGTAGGCTCCTCAGAGGTCTAGCTTGGAAAAAATTTGGCCCCTTGAAGCCTATCAAACAGTTCCGAAATCAGAGGCAGGGGATACCGGTTTTTGACAGTAATGAGATTGAGGCCCCGGTAGTCAATGCATGGTCTCATGGATCCATCCTTTTCCTTCACAAAAAAGAAACCGGCACCGGCAGGAGACGAAGAGTTGCGAATGAATCCCTTCCCAAGATTCTCTTTGATGTAGGTTGCCATGGCTTCAGTCTCTGGGAGAGACAAGGGGTAGGACTTAGACTTTGGCAGGACGGCACCAGGGACCAGATCAATGGGACAATCATAGGGTCTATGAGGAAGCAGGACGTCTGACTGAGACTTACTGAAAACATCGATGAAATCAGCATATACTTCTGGAAGAGTGGGGTTGCCATCAGAAGGCGTTTCTATTCCCGCGATAACTGTGGCAGGAGCTATGACCGGCGAGGATGAGGCGTCTGACTCTGTCTCCCATTGAATCGGTTTGCAGTCCCTCCAATCTATGCGTGGGTTGTGATGCTGTAACCACGGTAACCCTAGGATAACTGAAACATCAGGAGAGTGTATTACGTCAAGTGAGATAATCTCGGTGTGAGAACCGGCAGATAAAGTGAGAGGAAGAGTCTCTAACATGATAAAAGCAGGTTGCAAAGGACGTCCATCAAAAGCCTCGAGTCCAATTGGTGCTTTCTTGGAGATAAGAGAAATCTTGTTACGGGTAGCGAACTCTTGGTCCACAAAATTACCACCGGAGCCTGAATCGAGAAAAGCAGCAGTAGTTATACGAAAATTCGGGCCTTCGAGCGAAACTGGGAGCATAATCCTCTTAGGGAGTTCCTCTTTAGAGAGGGAGCAAGAAGAAATTGATCCGAGGGTAAGTCCCTCTTGCATGGCTGGTCCCGTTTGTTCCTTGGGCCTCAAAGGACAAAAACGTACCACATGATCTGATGATCCACAATAATATGAAAAAATGTTGTATGGTGCTCTGTAGTAGAAAAAGCAGCACTATGGGATTATTCAGATAATAAATTCATGATTGGAATAATTAACCCCTTCAGTAGATATCTGTGCCGAAAAGATGACTGTCCCAACAGATGTATGATTGGTATACTATAATCCCACGTAGCAAGGTAGTAAGGATATAATAATAGACACCTGCCGGTGACCAGTGCTAATAAACATCCAATTCCACGGAACAGTACAATAACATCAATTCAGAATCCAAATGATGATATAGACCAACTGGAATAAACTCACATGGGATGAATGTCCTCAATCTGAAGGTCCGATGTATCCAATGGTCAGGGGTTGTGTGCCTCCATCTGTAGATTGACATGATCAAAAAAGAAGAAAAAACGGAGCACTACACCCAGTGCTGGCAAGCCAGTAAATAACAACAAGAGTGCGTTCCCACAATAAAAATTGAAGCTTATTTAATGGATCAAAAATACAAACAAAAACCACCAACACGTTTCGGTCTATAAAAAGCCCTTTATAGTCCGAAACGCATTGGTGTTTTTTGTTTGTATTTTTGATCCATTAAATAAGCTTCAAACAAAAAACACCAATGCGTTTTGGACTATAAAGGGCTTTTTTTATAGACGAAAATGTGTTGGTGTTTTTTGTTTGTATTTTTGATCCATTAAATAAGCTTCAATTTTTATTGTGGGAACGCACTCTTGTTGTTATTTACTGGCTTGCCAGCACTGGATGTAGTGCTCCGTTTTTTCTTCCTTTTTGATCCACAATAATAGCATAGGCCCTCATTCTGGCGGCGGACCCTCTCGGCCGTCCTGTCGGGAGTATGGATCCGCTGCCTGCCGATATGCATGTGTTCCACAGCGTCAGGAACTGGCCGAGAACCCAGAGGAGACCTAGGATAAGGAGAGTCAGTAGGCACGAACCTGGGACGTTGGCGTTTGTGACGTCGCTCCTGGAGGCGCAGATCCACGCGTATGCACTGTGCGATCAAATCCTCCAATGCTTGGGGTCGGGGCTGGACTGCAAGTTCATCCTTTACAGATTCGGACAAACCTTGCCAAAATATAGCAGAAAGTGCCTCTTCGTTCCAATGAGTCTCTGCTGCTACGGTCCGGAATTCCAGTCCATATTTGGCTACGGACCTATGACCCTGAGACAAATGAACTAAAGAAGAGGCAGCAGTATCTTTGCGAACAGGAATATCAAATACCTGCTGGAATTCTTGGCGGAAAAGCTGGTAATCCGACGTGGTCTTCGGACGCAGCTCCCAGATGGGAGAAGCCCAGGCCAAGGCATCCCCTGTTAAGAGAGAGTAAACATAGGCTATCTTGGTGTGTCGATTTGGAAAGAGGCTTGGAGATATTTAAACTGAATTTCACACTGGTTCAAAAAACCTCGACAGGCCAGAGGGTCACCCGCATATGCTTTAGGCGTAGGGATTCTTAAAGGTGCGGCTGCTGCTGGTGGCAGAGTGGACTGTAGTGAGAGAGTGGATAGTTGTTGAATCAAACATTTAATCTGCTCTCCAAAAGTTTGGATGCATTGTGCAAGGGACGTAAGTAGATCCCCCATCTCAGCCATATCTGCATTTGGGCTCTGCATAATGTCACGTTGTGCAGCCCGCAGACCAGACCAGTCCCCTGTACTGAGGTTGGATGTAGAATATACGCATCGACAGCAGAGGGGGCATGTCCGGGATGTGGCATAGTAGCGTAGTCAGGCCTGGATGTAGATAAAGAATGGTCAAGTTCTTGCCGAGTATGAAGATATAGAAAGTTCCGTAGTCAAAATCCATAGCAGAGTCCGAGGGTCTTAGAGGTTAGAGTAGTCTGTAGGAAAGCCGAGTTCAGGAGCCAGAGGGGGTATTCAGACGAGCCGGGTCAGTAGCTGTAGGGAATAAACACACAGAAAGCATGACACAGGTTCCAGGCAACACAGGTAGCAAGGGGCTATGCAGAGCAAGGAAGTGAAGGCAAAGCAGGATATTTAAAGCGAGAGTGACCAATCCGGACGAGGGGCATGGCGGAGGCGTGTCGAGGAACTGCTTGTGAGTGGCTGAGAGACCAGGAAGTAGTAGAGCAGAGCTGAGAGTCTGTAACACCAGTGCCAGAATCCAAGATGGCGACGGCAGAGTTCCAGATATGCACTGGGTGGCGGCATGGGTAGTGACGGGGGCAGGGGCAGCAGCCGCTGCAGTACTGGTAGTGGGTAAGGAAGGGTCACGCCGCAAGGGACGTGGCCCCCGATTCCTTACAGTCAACCAACAACCGGGATAGGTTTGGAGGGGCTAGTTACAACCACTGAGGTATATGCTTTCAACATCTAGTCTGGAGTGATGTTGGGACATGCCATTTTTTGAAGCAGCTCTCCTTATTTTATGTAAGTGCTTTATTTTTTTATATTTGAATACATAAAGGTGCTATTGCCTACTGGTCTTTTTGGAGATTGCACCAGGTTTGTTTTAGAATAATCGTCAGCACTACAGTATATTGATGTTGGTTTTTCTTGCTCTTCTCTCTTTTATGTGGCTTATTATATATGGAAACAACAAAGGGATAGGGAGTGATCACAGAACCATACTAATTGAATGAAGTAGTCAAATACATAAATGCGGTAATCAAGTAATGGGTGCAAACTGTGAACTGAAAAGTGAATCAGAAAAGGTGAAGGGAAACAAAAAATGGATGTGCCCCCTAAAAGAATTTACACTGTTATGGTGTGCATTTAAGTGAATTCTTTTAGGGGGCACATCCATTTTGTGTTTCCCTTCACCTTTTCTGCTTATTATATATGAAATGATATAATCGATTAAAAACTTTTCAAATAAGTGATTAAAATACCACATATAACTCCTCTTTTCAATGTGGAAGAATGTGTAAAATTGGATATCAATTTAAATAAAAAACTGGAGAAACTAGAGACGGATTTAATGTATAATATACATAAGAAATTTCAAATAGATAAAAGAGATTATGATCTTAAGAAACCAAATTATTGGAGTCACGATAAAATCAACATACAATGAGACTAAATAGTTCAGAAAGAAATGGAATAAACTGCGCCCAAAGTCCTACTGTATTGTTTTTGTTTTCAGTCCTTCACAGAGTGTGATTACGCAGCCCAAGTCTCTCAGAGGTGATTCACCAACCTCTGTAGTAATTGTAGAAAAGGTAGAAGGGGGGGATCCTCAGGCGCGCTGCTCCACTCTTGACTCCAGGACACATGCAAATGTAAAGGAGAGATGGGGGACCACAATCAGGGATAATTCAATATATGTGAACAATATCCTTTCAGAAAATGGAAGGGAGGAAACACACTTACATAAGGTGTCTGATCCCTGTGTTGGGCTGATCCTCTGGTGCAGATTGCGGGGGGGGGGGGAGGGGGAAGAGAGGGAAACCACTTGATGGTTCCTCAAAATTAGGGAAGAGAAGGGAAAAATAGTGTAATAAAGTTTATTAACAGAAATAAAAAAGAGATTAAAAACTCACAAGCGGCCAAATAAAATTGGCATGTAGAGGAGATATGTCCAGACTTCACAGAGCGGCCCAATGGATAGATGGGTAGTCTCTTGTGTCCTCTGTTTCAGCTGGCAGGGTCTTTAGAAGGTGTGTGAAGACCAGTGGGTAGCAGGGGGGATCTCCAAAGCCTTTGCATGGCCTGTGTCTCCTTCCGTCTGCTTCCCTGCACACACACTCCTTCCACAGCTTCCGTCCCTCTGCACATGCGCATGCGCTCCGTTCGAGATGCTGGCCAGAACTGAAAATGCTCCTTCCCCTCTGTACGGTGGCCTGTGATGTCCAAAAACCGTCAGACGCATTTCGCATTAGCTTCCTCAGTGACTAAATAGTTCAGATGCGTTTCGCATTAGCTTCCTCAGTGAGACTAAATAGTTCAAATGAAAACATTTATCAACAAAAAGGCAACAAAACTATGAGACAAAGCAACTTTTAAAAAAAAGAACTTGAGTATCATAGGCATCAAATCTCCAGACCATTTAGAAATGTTAGTGAAAACCCATTTGAAAAAAGATCAGATAACCACTTGTTTGAGAGACAAGATCACAAGGTTTATGATAGATAGCAACTGAAATTTCACTACAGAGAAAAAGAAAATAGATCTTTTGGAAACTTTAGGTCATATGAACCAAATTTACAAAATAATAAATATAAATAACCAGGGCATAGATTTAATCAACAAGAAGACCTAGGTGCTCACTCACTAAACTTTGATAAGTGGCTTATAGCATTATAAATCCTCTTAAAGTGCAATATTGCCCGTGTTGCTATTCACACACCTCTGATAACAGGGCCATAGCGCACTGAAATGGATTTTATAGTACTATAACAATCTGGCAAAAAAAAAAACGTGTGATACGCCCAAAAATGCCCCAAATCACATTTTGTTTTCCCTTAAACTGCTATTCACTAAGCACTGATAAGCATATCATACTTTAAAAACTTTAAAATATTTTGGTGGCAGCTAAAGTCTGGCGCTACAGGTATTGCAAGATGCATAAAAGCAGTTTTTTAGTTTTACTGCACAGGATTGATACCGGAGGTTGTCGGGTCTCTGGGGGTCCCCGCCAGCCTCCGGTATCAATCCTGTGCAATACAAATAAAATTACAGCCAGTTTAATTACCTTAGCGACTAACCGCTAAGGTAATGAAAGGGTTAAATAGCAGGTACTGCATAGTTGTTGGTACAGGGGGTGGGTGAATCTTGTAGGTGCCCCGGGGTGGGTGTTTGGGCCTGGTGGGAGGGTGACAGTGTGCTACCCTCCTGCAAGGCCTAAACACCCACCATGGTGTAACTACCACCTTCACCCAACCCCTGTAACAGGAATGGGTAAAAGTGCTATTAACAAAAGATGGCTAATAGCGCATTTCCCCATTAAAAAAAAAAAGAGAGCGCATGCGCAGGTCCCGGTGGGAATGGTCGCAAAGAGACTGAGCTCTGCTCCAACAGGGACGTAAATGCATCTTTAAGCAAAATAAACTCAACCAAAAATAACTCAAAGTACTCAGAACTCAACCTTTAATCTTCCCAGGATGGCACCAAAACATCTACCCAGCAAAAAAAAAATGCCCAGAGCAGCCTGGTATCCTTTTTTCACAAGCCGAGACTCCCGCGGAGACTCCTGGAGAACCAACCTGCCCCGAAGGGCGGCTCAGATATGGAGCAGGAGCCCCTGGGAATGACAGAGCTACCAAAAGTCCAAGTCACCAGGCCAAGACTTTCTTGAATTGTATTTGAACCTGAGGGCACTCCTAAAAAATTAAATAGGTGAGGTGAGAAAGGCGGTGTCCTCTCTGGGAGAAAGAATCAATATGGTGGAAAGGAAGCTAGAGGAAACGATCAGGAGCCAACAAGACTGGTTCAAAGTGAATGAAGAACTCAGAGATTGATTAGATGACCTGACCCACCAACAAAAAGACATTGAAAACCACCAGAGGAACAATCTAAAAATAAGAGGCTTACCAGAGTTGGATTGGAACCAGAGGCCTTCATTTCAAAATGATTGACAGCCATGTTGCCAGAGAGGAGGGAGGCTGATCTGCCCCTGGACCACTGCCATCGAGCCTTCAGGCCCCACCCGGGACCGTCAGATCCCCCACGAGATGTCATCATCCGCTTTCATTTTTTTAAAGTGAAAGAGGCCTTCCACACAGTGGCGAAAGGAACCAGGAACCTTAGCTTCGAGGGATCCAATCTCCAGGTTTACCAGGACCTATCCCTGGCTACCCTTGCGAGGAGAAGAGCCTTGAGACCTGTGATGACCAAGGGCTCAGATACAGATGGGCCTTTCCTTTCCACCTTCTGGTGGTCAGGGGAGGTAAGGCCCACTTGCTGAGGGACCCAGCAGGGGGGGTGGGGCACATTCATGGATAGTCTGGGCCCGGGGATAGCGGCGGAGGGGGCAGCCTCACCCCCACCTAGATGCATGCGCTCATCCTGGGAGATTGTGAACACCACAAGATCACAGCAGAAGAAGGCCCAGACTGAGCAGGAGGAGGGGGGCCTAGCCTCTCTGGCCCATGTGAGTACCCCCGACCCACCGGTGCCGACCCTCCATGGCCTAGTACTTGACTTCCCCCTCGAATGGGGTTGGGGGGGTTGTATAACTGCCCCCCGATTCCCTCCAAGGTCCATTGATTTGTTAGATCCCCCTTTGGGTCCCCACCAGCCAAGATCGGAACCCGACATGAAGCCTCAGGCTGTATAACTAAGCGGACCCCAACCCCCAACCTTTTACTCCTACTCCTGTTCAGAAACTTGAACTTTCGGGACTTTTCTCGAGGGGTTGCTCATGACACGCGGCAGGTGATAGGCCCGGGGATGAGCTTGCATTTTCAGAGGGCAGAATATGGGGGTCCTGGAATGTGAAGGCGCAGGGCTTATAGATATCTTCAAAGGGTGCTACTCGTAGATAGAGGAGTCAGATCGGATGGCCTTGGCAGCTTCAACCGCTAGTTGAGAAAATATACACCCCCAACTAGGAGTCCCAACTTGGGCCATCTTTGCCAAAGTTAGTTAAGCAGATGGCTCCGGGCCCTTCCCCCCCCCCCCCCTAGCCCGTGCCCATGGCCTGGGGTTGGCAGAGGGAGCCCTAATTGATGCTTCGCCTTAAACCTAAAACTTTCATCCCTAGGCTATATCAATAGCTATGTGCTCTCTCCCTTAGACAACATAAAAATAAAAACAAACAGTTCTGAATTTTGTTTTGGTCTACTCTCCACTAAGTTTGATAATGTTACATATTCTGATAAGTATGGATTTGTTCTATACTTGGTTAATTGCGGTTGTGTTTTACACCTATGTAAAGTACTTGGGGCGGCTGATTGGTCTGCGAACAGCCCTAGCTCCACGAGATGCGACTCCAGTCAAATGTCACGGTTCTCCATGCATTCCTCGAAACCCCACTTGGTACCTCCCTTATCCCAAGTTTCCAAGGGACCTCAGGCCTGGGCATTGTCCACTTAGGGCATCCCGCATGGCCTTTTTTTCCCTCAACCCCTCCGCCCACTGCCCTTGCCAGTCCTCCTGTTGCTCACAGAAAGGACATAAGCTAGACCAACCTCTACGCTCCCAACACACTCTTTTCAAACTAATCCTGAGTTCTCCATCGGTGTGCAGAGGTCCAAACGAAGCAATCATATTCCCCTACCAATGTCACTGAATATCATCTCCCACAATATGAAAGGATTTAATTACCCCTATAAGAGATGCATGGCCCTCTCAGACTAAGAGACTAAAAGCAGACATAATCCTATTGCAGGAGACTCACTTCAAACAAGGCAGAGTGCCTTCCTATTTCAATAGTTCGGACACACATTCCGCGCCACAGCCCAAGTAAAAAAAAGAGGTGTCTCCATACTGATAAAAGCTCCATTCCCTTCAAATCCTCCACAATAAGGTGTGATAAAGAGGGCAGCTTCCTGATTGTGGCAGTTTCGCCCTATGGTCAGGACCTAACATTAGCGAGCGTATACACTTACAATGAGGCCAGCACCAAATTTATTTCCAGATTTTTCAATTCCCTAGCTGCTGTGAGGCAGGTGTTCCTGGGACGAGATTTCAATCTGGCATTTCATCCTGAGATGGATAGAACAGGTCCCCAATCAAAACGTAGGAAAGAGGACACAGGAGTCCTACTCAAAGGGCTCAACAATCTGCAGTTATGTGACATATGGAAGGCACTGTTTCCCCTGGCCAAAGAGTTTTTTTTTCTCCCTACCAGATGGCTCTTACTCACAAATGAATTATATCTTTGTCCCTACTAGACTAATCCCCAGAATCTCGATGGCCAGAATACATGTGTTCTCCTGGTCGGACCACGCCCCAGTTGATGACCAGTGCTCAGGTCTAGTTACCCACCAGCTAAACTCTCAATGGAGACTGAATGAGTCCCTCTTAAAGGTTCCCAAATTAAGGGACCTGCTGGAAGCAGACTTAGCTTCCTATTTTAAGACCAACGCAGGCAGCGTGACCTCCTCATTTACCTTTTGGGAGTCTCATAAAGTCACTATGAGAGGAAAACTTATTAGTCTGGCCTCAGGAAGGAAAAGAGACAGGGTAAACAAAATCAGAGCAGCTAAAGATAGGATAGCAGACCTCCCTAGGGCCCACCAGAGAGACGGCTCAAGCTTTACACTACGGAGCCTCAATGAGGCGAAACTGGAGCTGAACCTTCTTCTGGACAAAAAGTAGGTTCTATGAGAAGTCCAACAAATCTGGAGCAATGCTGGCAGCAAAATTAAGGAAAAAGCAGGTGAGTAAAGCTATGTAAGCAATCAGACAGAAAGATGGCCTCATTACCTCTAACCCCCCACTAATAAGCAAATCATTTATGTCATACTATTCTTCACTCTATGATGGGAACAAAATTCGCCACAATTCAAAAACCTCTAAAAAAAATAGAGGATTTCCTTAAAGAAGCTGATCTCCCCTCAATATCCAGCTCGGACAATATAAAGCTAAGCCAAACCATAGACACGGAAGAACTATTATTTGTGATCAAGAAACTGAAACCCTCAAAATCTCTAGGCCCAGACGGCTTCTCCAACATCTATTACAAAATATGTGCCCATATCCTAGCCTCCCATATGCTAACGCTCTTTAATTCGATATTCTCCGAGGCTCAGTTCCTCTCCAACATGCTGCAGATGTCATCACTCTAATACACAAAGAAAGAAAGGACCCGACCGACTGCGCGATTTACAGACCCATCTAACTAATCAACACTCATCTTAAAATTGACTCCAAAATTCTAGAAAATAGACTAAACAAATTCCTACCTTCCCTGGTTCACCCTATCAGCTGGGCTTTATCCCAGGCAGGCAGGCAGTCCGGAGCATACCCAGTGGAGCAGAGGCGCCGCGGCGGCAACACACGACGGGTTGGAGCATGAGTATTATTCATACAATGCTTTTAATATTTGGAATCTTGTGAGTTTTGAATCGTGATGTCCATGTTTTATTACATTTTATTTACGTTAATACACGAAGATCGGGTGTTTTTCTTTTTCTTTTTTTCTGTTAGGTCTGTCAAGGGAGGTTGTTGTGCCCAAGAAGAAGGCTGCCAGTATCTTGACAAATCATTGTCAGACTTTTCCAGATCACATTATTGGTTTGGTATCTGATTGTTTACATGGATATATTTTTTACTTGATTTTCAACCATTCATTGGGTTTTTATATTATTTTTCTCATCATTTTTATATTTTATATTTTTCATTTTTGGTACTAGTATATGCATTGTAATACTTTATAGTATATAATAATTTAGTGCACTGTGTATTTGTCAGTATTTAACATCATATTGTGGTTATTCTATAACACACTAGAGGTGTTTCACATATAATCAACATCTAAACTACACCACACTAGCTATTCTATCCATTTATACCAGGCGCAGTCTTTCCTTTTTCATATATATATATATATATATATATATATATATATATATATATATATATATATATATATATATATACAGTGCTTGACAAATCACCCAAAAATCTACTCGCCGAACCAAAAAATCTACTCGCCACCTAGTCCCGCCCCTAGTCCCGCCCCCAACCCCGCCCCTAGTCCCGCCCCCAACCCCGCCCCTAGTCCCGCCCACAACCCCGCCCCTAGTCCCGCCCCCGCTTTTAAAAAAATACATAAATAAAATAAATTGAATAAATTCTTAGTAAGAACATTCGTTTTTGACATAAGTTTATTTATTATATTACATTATACTACAATTGGTCCTTGTTACGTGTGTGTGTGTGTGTATGGGAGAGAGAGATTGAGTATGTGTGTGTGTGTTTGTGTGAATAAATGTCAGATCTAGAAAAAAAAGCCAGATGTGAATGACTAGTTTCCTGAACCCCTTAACCAGTATCTGGACGTCCCCGCTTCACAATATTTAAAGCAGCAATCCCACCTGGGATCTTACCTGATCCGCAGTCCCTCAATGTCCAGGTACCCTCATTCCCGCAATGTTATACATTGGAGGGGAGGTGTTCCTTACCTGTCTTCTGGGTTGGGGGGGATTCCGATGTCTCCCGGGTGAAGCTTGAGTGAGATCTGGAAGAAAGCAGTATAGGTTATTTCGGTGTAGTATAGGGCAGTTAAGATATACAGGGTAAATAAGATATCCAGATCGAGAGTGTGAGACAGAGAGTGTGTGAGACAGAGACAGAGAGACAGAGAGACAGAGAGGGGAGAGAGACGGAGAGACAGAGAGGGGAGAGAGACAGAGAGGACAGAGACAGAGAGGGGAGAGAGACAGAGAAGGGAGAGAGACAGAGATGGGAGAGACAGAGAGGGGAGAGACAGAGAGGGGAGAGACCGAGAGACAGAGAGGGGAGAGACCGAGAGACAGAGAGGGGAGAGACAGAGAGACAGAGAGGGGAGAGACAGAGAGACAGAAAGGGGAGAGACAGAGAGGGAAGAGAGGGGAGAGACAGAGAGGGGAGAGACAGAGAGGGAAGAGAGGGGAGAGACAGAGAGGGGAGAGACAGAGAGACAGAGAGGGGAGAGACATAGAGACAGAGAGGGGAGAGACAGAGAGACAGAGAGGGGAGAGACAGAGAGACAGAGAGGGGAGAGACAGAGAGAAAGAGAGGGGAGAGACAGAGAGGGGAGAGAGACAGAGAGGGGAGAGAGACAGAGAGGGGAGAGAGACAGAGCGGGGAGAGAGACAGAGAGGGGAGAGAGAAAGAGAGGGGAGAGAGACAGAGAGGGGGGAGAGAGAGACAGAGAGGGGGGAGAGAGAGACAGAGAGGGGGAGAGAGAGAGGGGGGAGAGACAGAGAGGGGGGGAGAGACAGAGAGGGGGGGAGAGACAGAGAAGGGGGAGAGACGGGGGGTAACTGACTGACGGGGGGAGGCAACTGACTGACCTGGGGGGGTAACTGACTGACTGGGGGGGGGGGGGATGACTGACTTTGACTGACTGGGTGACTTTTGACTGACTTGGTGACTGGTTGGGGGGGGGTGGGATGACTGACTTGGTGACTTGGTGACTGGGTGAGGGGATGGGATGACTGACTGGGTGACTGGGTGGGGGGGTGGTATGACTGACACTGACTGACTGGGGGACTTTTGACTGACTGGGTGGGGGGTGGGGTGACTGATTGGGTGACTGTGTGGGGGGGTGGGGTGACTGACTGGGTGACTGGGTGGGGGGTGACTGACTGGTGGAGGGGGGGGTGACTGACTGGGGGGTTACCTCTGGTGTCCTGCACACACACATTCTCTCTCTCCCATACACACACACAAACACTCAATCACACACACACACACACACACACACACACACACACACACACA
>NC_134490.1:81477232-81559732 GCF_040206685.1 Ascaphus truei | reverse complement strand
ATTACCATCCCCTGGTTTCTGTCACATATCCTCCCCCCCAGCTCAGACCTCGAGGGATGAGCGACCATGGATATTAGGGAGTGCATCCTTGACAACCCGTCAGCATTGCCATGTTTGTGCCCTGACCTGTGTTCCACAGAAAATTTAAAGGGTTGTAGGCTTAGGAACCACCTGGTCACTCTAGCATTCTTTTCCCTGTTTTGACACATCCAGGTAAGGGGTGCATGATCTGTGACCAACCGGAATTTTCTCCCCAACAGGTAGTATTTGAGCGTCTCTACAGCCCACTTTATTGCGAGACACTCTTTCTCTACTATGGAGTAATTTTTCTCCTGGGGATTTAGTTTCCTACTTAAATAAAGGATGGGGTGCTCCTCACCTTGAGACTCCTGGGAGAGTACCGCCCCCAGCCCTACCTCAGATGCGTCGGTTTGGACTACGAACTCTTTGGAGAAGTCAGGTGTGACCAACACTGGTTGGGCACAGAGAGCTTCTTTCAGGCTTCTAAAGGCCTGTTCGGTTTCGGGGGACCACTTTACCATTAGCGGTCCTCTTGCTTTTGTGAGGTCAGTTAGTGGGGTTGCCTTAGTTGCAAAATTGGGAATAAACCTTCTATAGTACCCAATTAACCCCAAAAAGGTCCTTACTTTTTTTTTGTAACTGGCCTTGGCCAATTTTGTATCGCCTCCACTTTGAGTGTTTGGGGTTTGAGTAAACCTCTGCCAATAGAATATCCCAGATACTTGGCCTCCTCCAGACCAATAGTGCATTTAGCGGGGTTAGCAGTTAGTCCAGCAGACCGGACTGCATCAAGCACAGCTTGGACCTTTGGAAGGTGGGATTGCCAATCTTCACTATGGATTACCACATCATCCAGGTAGGCGGCAGCATACCGAGCATGTGGTTTTAAAATTTTATCCATCATTCTTTGGAATGTGGCGGGAGCTCCATGTAAGCCAAAAGGCAACACCTTATACTGAAAGAGGCCGTCTGGGGTTGAGAAGGCTGTCTTTTCTTTTGCCCTTTCTGTGAGGGGAACCTGCCAGTACCCTTTTGTTAGGTCTAGGGTTGTGAGATATCGGGCTTTGCCCAGTCTCTCTACAAGTTCATCTACCCTGGGCATAGGATAAGTATCAAATTTTGACACCGCGTTTAGTTTCCGGTAGTCATTACAAAACCTTGTTGTACCATCTGGCTTTGGGACTAAGACTATAGGGCTGTTCCACCCACTTTGGGATTCCTCAATTACACCTAGTTTTAGCATTTTTTTAACCTCTAAACTTATAGCCTTTCTTTTGGCCTCTGGGATTCGGTACGGTTTAAGGTTAACTCGGACCCCCGGTTCAGAGACTAGGTCATGTTCAATTACGCTAGTTCTACCTGGCCGTATAGAGAAGATTTCTTTGTTTCTTTTCACTAAATTCTGAACCTCTCGTTTCTGATGAACAGACAGGGTTTCAGCTATGCTAACCTCTGGGTCAGTTTCTTGATTCTCTGACGGACCTGGGGGTACTAGGGTTAACAAGACTTCTCTATCTTTCCAGGGCTTGAGTAGGTTTATATGGTAAATTTGCTCAGGTTTCCTCCTACCTGGCTGTCTTACCTTATAATTTACTTCTCCCACTCTTTCCAAGACCTCATATGGCCCATGCCATTTAGCAAGGAATTTACTCTCCACGGTGGGAACCAGAACTAGTACCCTATCACCTGGAGAAAAAATTCTGACCCTAGCACCCTTATTATATGTATTCCTCTGTGCTTCTTGAGCTTTCTCCATGTGTTCCCTCACTATGGGTAGGACTGCAGCAATGCGGTCCTGCATCTGGGCAACATGCTCTATTACACTTCTGTAAGGGGTAACCTCGTGTTCCCAAGTCTCTTTGGCTATATCCAGTAAGCCCCTTGGGTGTCGGCCATACAATAGTTCAAACGGGGAGAAGCCTGTGGATGATTGGGGAACTTCCCTAATGGCAAATAACAGGTACGGTAACAAACAATCCCAGTTTTTCCCATCTTTATCAACCGCCCGCCGTAACATGCTCTTTAAGGTTTTATTGAACCTTTCCACTAAACCATCTGTTTGTGGATGATAGACTGAGGTTCTGAGATGCTTGATTTTTAGGAGTTTACATAGCTCTTTCGTTACTTGGGACATAAATGGTGTTCCCTGGTCAGATAGAATCTCTTTAGGAATCCCGACCCGGGAAAACAGAAGTACTAACTCTTTTGCTATGTTTTTAGCTGAGGTGCTACGTAGGGGAACTGCCTCCGGATATCGGGTGGCATAATCTAATATTACCAATATATGCTGATGTCCCCTAGCAGACTTTATTAGGGGTCCTACTAGATCCATAGCAATCCGGTCAAATGGTACCTCTATTATGGGAAGGGGTACCAATGGGCTGCGGTACGCCTTGAACGGGGCGGTGATCTGACATTATGGGCATGAGGAACAATAATTCGTAATTTCTGCCAGAACCCCAGGCCAATAGAAGCTTCGGAGAACCTTTTCTTTTGTCTTTTCCACCCCTAGGTGTCCCCCCAATGGATGACTATGTGCGAGGTGTAATACTACGTTACGGAATGTCCGTGGTACCAACAATTGTTTAGTTGTAACTGATTTCCTTTTATCAACCCGATATACTAGGTCGTTCTCTACCTCGAAGTAGGGGTAAGCAAGTGACCTATCTGGTTGGCCAGGAGTACTATTCTGGTCCCGTATATTTCCCCTTGCTACCGCTAATGTGGGGTCCTCCCACTGGGCCTTCTTAAAACTCCCAGGACTGACCTCTAGGTCAGCGAGGGTCTTATCCGGTTCTGGGGTGGTAAGTGTCTGCTCAACATCTTGATTTGGGGTATTCCCTACCAAAGTAGTGATGGGGAAGGGAATTTTACAGCACTCCTCGTTTTCCCCCTTCTTATTTGGGCCCTCGTCAACCTCCATTTCTGAAAAAGGGAAAGGATTTGTTTCTTCTAATACTTCGTTATGGTCCGCTATTGAACTCTGGGCGCAATTCTGAGCGGGGGACCACATTTTTAGAAAATGGGGAAAGTCGGTCCCTATTAACACATCATGTGCCAGTTTGGGTACAATACCCACCTTGAAATCTAAAGAACCAAACTCTGTTTCAAAAAAAACATCAACAGTGGAATATTCATGATTATCCCCATGTATACAACAAATTGCCACTCTTTGTGAACTGTTTCCCTGTTTCTTCTTAATGGGCAAGAGGTATTCGGACACTAGTGTGACCATGCTCCCAGAGTCAAGAAGTGCCCGAACCCTCTTACCATTAACCTTTACAAATGCCCACAGATGGTTATTCAAGGGGTCCTCTGGGCTAGGGCCCATACATTGGGACAACAGCGAATAAGGTTCCACGCTGTTGCATTGCATGGGCTCATCATTTAGTGGGCAGATTTTTGCTGTGTGGCCCCTCTCATGACAATTTACACATTTAGGTACATAGTCTGTGTCCCACTTAGAGCCTTTTCCCGGCTCCCCATGTTGGCTATTGCCCTTAGTGTGCGAACCACTGTTGCTGGTGCTGCGTGAAGGTGGTCGCCGCTCTTCAGCGCCCCTTAACCCCGGTACCCTTTTACCGTCTCTGGAAGAGTCCTGGAACCTCGGGTAGTGGGGTTGCTCCACGACTGTGGGTTGCGGGTGCTCTTCTGCTGCATTGTACCTTTCTACGAGGGCCACAAGCTCATCCGCATTGTGGGGGTCACTCCGACTGACCCAACGGCGTAAGGCAGAGGGAAGTTTCCTCAAGAACTGGTCCATGACCAACCGTTCCACGATGTGGCTGGCTGAGTTGATCTCGGGTTGTAGCCACTTCCGGGCGAGGTGGATGAGGTCATACATCTGGCTTCGGGTGGCTTTATCCATCGTGAAGGACCATGCGTGAAACCTTTGGGCGCGAACAGCCGTGGTTACGCCGAGGCGGGCGAGGATCTCGAACTTCAATTTTGCATAGACGTTAGCTTCGGCTGGCTCTAGATCAAAGTAAGCCTTCTGGGGTTCGCCGCTTAGGAAGGGTGCGATTAGACCAGCCCACTCAGCTTCTGGCCATCCCTCTCTCTGTGCCGTGCGTTCAAACGTGAGAAGATAGGCTTCCACATCATCCGAGGGTCCCATCTTCTGAAGGTAGTGGCTTGCCCTGGTCATTTTCGGAACTGGGGCTGCCGCTGCCAGTGGAAGGTTACTGATAGTCCCCCTCAGGATCTCGAGTTCCTGCTGTAAGCCCTGAGCGAACCGCTGTTGCTCCTCTCTCAGCAAGCGGTTTGTCTCTTGCTGGTTTGCATTCGCGTTTTGCAGGGCTTCATTCGTCTGTTGCTGGTTTGCATTCGCCTGTTGCTGGTTGGCATTCGCCTGTTGCTGGTTGGCATTAATCTCTTGCTGGGCTATTAACAGCTGTTGCTGGGCTGCATTCGTCTGCTGCTGGTTTGCATTAGTTTCTTGCTGGGCTATTAACAGCTGTTGCTGGGTTTCATTCACGTCTTTCTGGGCAGCGACATTGCGTACCAGCGCACCCACCACGTCTTCCATCTTGTTTGCAGAGGATGAAAAAAACTTTTTTTTTTTTTTTTTTCAAAGTTCTTCAACCCGCAGACCCCCTAGTGCTCTGCCCGCATTCTCCACCATATGTGACAAACGGCTTACTCCGGGGCTCCGTCGTTTGTCCGGGACTGTTTAGAACACGGTCTTTTAGGGTAGGTTAAATGATGAGGCGTCACGTACTGTTCCTTTAAACAGGCTATGCCTGGTTTATTCAGTCCCAGGCACTGAGACTGCCACAGTGCATACAACAGAAAACAGATCAAAACAAAAGCTGCTCACCTGAGCGATAACTTAACTTAGATATCCCTGACTCAGGGTTGGAAGTGGCTTTTCCACTTCCAACATCAAAACACGGTACTTTTGCAGTCTTACACAAATGAACAGAAAGATTGAACCTGTTTGGGGAAGAGGCTTCTCCCCTCTGTAGTTCAGCAGCCTTCCAGCCTCCTGGCTCTTGTGGGGAGACCAGAGCAAACAGGAAATCAGTCTTTCATACCTGATTCCTAATTAGCATGACAGGTGACAGAAATCAGGCAGCAGACAAACTCTGGTCTGGATCTCTCATCCCTCAGTTCCAGCACTTGCCAAACTGTGGGATGGAGTGTATGTATTATAAGGCTGCACTCCCAGGCCCAACAGGATAGAAACTGTCTAGTATCCTGGGAGCCCTATATACGGAATTTATTACCATCCCCTGGTTTCTGTCACAATATATATATATATATATATATATATGTATATATATATATATATATTTATATATATATATATATACACACTTCCATGCAGGGTCAGAGCATGGTTGACCCCACATAAGGCCACGTCCATACTCACGGAGTGCTCGCGCGAATGCTGCACGATGTGTTCCATTGGGCCAATAGGAACGTCTATGTTTGGCGCGTGCATACCATAATGCCCTGATGAATTATCTTTTATGGTACGAAACATGTTGGATAGGAAATAGATTGTGTGCTTTTTATCCATATGTAACCATGCTGTAAAATGGTTGCAGTCATCTCTCCTGCTGACAGCAAGGCCTGGTAAGTTATGGGCATGCCAGCAGTAATCATGGAGGTTTGCCCTCACACTCTGGTGAGGTGCCCTATGTATGGATGGGAGTGGTCACAGGCTCTGACTCCCTGGTTGGTGATGTCAGAATTGTGTCAGCCCCCGGAGGATACATAAGGCACTGCGCTGATCAAAAGTTAGGAGTTGCCAAGTGATTAGGAGGAGGAGGAGTAGTTTGTGAAGTGGTTATGTTATAGTAGCTGAAAAAGGAGACTGTGACCAGGGACCTGGCACAGAATAGATATCCCTGTGGGGATAGGGAATCCCTAATCAAGGAGGACATTACCTTTCAAAGGGAAGTACGGTGAACAATGGAGGGCTGAATACACCCCATTGTGGAGGGCAGCTGGCCCACCGTACCAATAAAGATGACTCTGATAAAAGAAACCCTCGTGTGTAAGTGTGGAGTGATTACAGAGGGGGCTGCACCACAGAGGAGTTCCTCACCAGGACCATCCACAAGCGGACGCTGGGATCCTGATGAGGTGGAGGCGCTGCACTGGATATAGGTAGGACTCATGCACACTACCTCAGCTGCCTGTCTGGGTTGGCAATCCCCACACAACATCATGCGGGAGACTCAGGAGTCCTGTTGCCAACAGGTGAACCACCAGACACTACACTGTAATGGGGACTGGTTAGACCACAGGGGCCAATGTGAGATTGGGTGGGTCAGGCTAGGCCAGAAAATCCGTTACACATATATCTCTTTTTTTTACTCTATCATCTATATTTAGCTATTTAGTTAAGTTTTGGTGCTATTTTGCATTAACCACATACAGGACGAGGTGGAGTGGTGTTATACTATATGCTTGCAGCTACGGTGTGAATGTTTGAACATTTCCCTATGAAATCACGTGACCGCTGTAAACATTCCCTATCCGGTATCAAGTGGTGCCAGTCGTGGAGCAGACACATACCTGAGTGAGCTGATAAAATCCCCTACCTCTGGAACGTGAGCTGCCTACACTGATGAGCATAGAGCGGGTGCCTTCCCTATCAACATTGCTTCTACCTTCCCCTCATTGTGGACTGCTACAAAGTTGCTTTTCCATCGGTTACATTTGCAACTTATAAGGAGCCTCTGTCATTTTGCTTCTGATGATATTCAGAACATCCACGCATGCGCAGACCAAGCTCCGGGTGAGAGACTGAGCAAGGAAGGTGAATCAGGGCCGTGCGCAACCCCTGACGAACCATTGCATGCAATGAGGATTAGAAACTGGGAGCAGAGAAGGCTCCACGTGAGCACCCCCTGAAACAGGGAAGAACATGGAGAGACTGAACCTGAGACGTTACGCTGGCAGCTTACTCATAAAGCACATACATATGGCCGTTTGTGAGTAGGATTTTAACTCTCTGTGTTTTCATTTAATAAACGTTATTATGCCATGCTTTTTTCTTCTTTTTTAAAGCCATTGCTGAGGATAATATAGAGGAGTGCATCGAGTGAGAGGAAGACACATGCTAGTGTCAAGCTCTATCAATTTTCCTTTATCCTGACTGTCTGTGATATCAACGTGTATTACATCCTTTGTCTGTGTTCTGTTTTCTCTATCTCCCCACTATATGTACTGAGGAGGAGAGGATTGAAAGTCTACGCGCTGGAGGACTCGGCTTTTTTTCTATTGTCTTTTGTGGGAGGAAATTGAATAGCCTCCATTGGACTCTATCTGCGGGACTATAAGTATATATTTTAATCTATTTTAATCTCTTTATTTTCGTTGTTTGTAGCTGGCGCCGTAAATTGTACACACCCCTTTTTTACTTGTGTAAAGTGTTGTGCTTCACACCTCTGGTCGGAGTTTCCCGGGCCAGAATCCCAAATGGCAGACGAGGAGATGCCAAACTTTTAGTGTGGAGTTCAGGAAATGGGACTCTGACCAGAGGATTGTGCGCATGTGCCAGCTACCTGGGGGCAGGTACCAAAGTGCTTCCCACGTTAGCTGGCAAAGAGCAATTGGGTGCAGGTAATTGTAATCCAATACCTGAGACCCAAGGTTAGGGTATAGAGCCAAAATCACATAAAACCGATGGTAAGCTCTATGCTCAGTGTCTTCGTTGTCTTCGTTATCCCATCTGAATGATACCTGATGCCTGATGAACTGCTAACCTGAATCCTGGTTATTTCATTGTCCCTTCCCTAAGTAAGTGTCTATATTCCTTTTATTTGTCCAATATTGTGTGTCCATCTGTCTTTTAAGGAATAAAATCTCTTTATTATATCACAGTTGTATTCAATTCAATCCAGTTATTTGGTGTATATTATAACCCTGTAAGCTACAGTGACACAGGGGTAGGAGGTATGTGAGCAGGGGGCTGTGACCCTCTGCTCTAGGCCAGATTTCCCCTAGGCCCCAGCTAGGCTCTGACTCAACCATTTAGTTTGTGGCTGCTACAGAGACAGGCCCTTAAGTAGGTACCCTGTCCCACTAGCTATTAAGTAGATCAGGGACACAGCTGCAAAGCTGCGCAGATCTGATACGTTTGATCTGGGACCAGATCATCCCTGCTGACAAAGACTGTCATCAAGGTGGGACACTCCAGCGGGATACCACCCCACGCGGAGGCGAACTCGTCGCGGAGGCGGACTCGTCGCGGAGGCTATCGTTGGATCGGTGGATTCCTTGTCCATTCAATCGGCGCGCCTGGGTGTTGGAGCAACCGGCAGGTACCTTACAGAAAGTGCACCAACTATACTACACTCAAATTAGTGGGCCGCGCGGTCACACACATTGGGTTTGGGAGTGGGACCTTGTGGGACTGGGATTCTCAGGACATGGTGTGGGTTACACGGTGGTGGAATACAGCCGTGTGAGGTGTGAGGTGTGTGGGTAGTTGTACCTTTAGCCATATAGCGTTATAGACATTATAGAGTATAATATATGTTACAGTAATGGCCTTTCTATTTTACATGGTGTGTGTTGATTGTTTGGGTCCTGTGAGGGGCTCGTCCCACTACATTGGGATCCCTCTCAGGTGGAGGCGCTGCACCAAGTTGTAAGTATATCACCCCAGGCCCCTGTGAGCCAACAGGTAAAGGGCAGCAGCAGTAGCCATCTTGTTTAGGGGGAAACAGGGCTACATGTTCAGTACATGCGTGCTTGTCTAACCAGAGAAGTACACAAATTCAGCAAGTATACCCATTAAGCTACACACATTCCGTTGCACTATTATTCCTCTCATTGGTTAAAGGAAACGGGACATCTGCATTAAACGCAATGCATGCCGCAGCTGAACACACTAAACGGAGGAAACTACTAAGTGTAATGATTTTGTGGCTGATAGCCCTCTCCTATTATAGGATAAAATAATACTTTCATTCACTTACCTAGTTATACTTACCCCATTTCTCTCTCGTCTCTCTCCCTGGTCATATGAACAGGATACTTACGGACTAGCTGCGACGCATGCGCAGTTAGACTTACTAGACAGAGCATACGTCCTAGGGCAAATAGATGATACCAGCGAATTATTTTAAATCAGAGAGATAGAGCATCACAGTAAGCACACCCATCTCTGTGCACTCCTACCCCATCCACTGGTTAAAGAAAACGGGACTTGGGCATCAAGAGCAACGTATGCTTTAGCTGAACATACTAAATGGAGGAAACTACTAAGTGTTATGATCCCCACTATAGGACAAAACAACACATACATTTACTTATCTAGTTATAGTTTCCCCGTGTTTCTCTCGCCTCTCTCTCTAGTTATATAAAAGAGATTTTTACGGACTAGCTGCGACGCATGCGCAGTTAGACATACTAGACAGAACATATGTCCTAAGGAAATGATTATGACTCACAACACTCCCTAATCAGAGTGCACCGTAACAGAGTTATAGTAAGCCACCACCTACTCAGCATATCTAGGATCAATATCCTACTTGTTTATCTCCTAACTAGTAATTTCTATATACCATTACTAGCAACATAACTGTATTGTATTGTATGTCTTTATTTATATAGCGCCATTAATGTACATAGCGCTTCACAGTAGTAATACATGTGGTAATCAAATAAATAACAGATAATATAAATAACAGATCATAGGAATAAGTGCTTTAGACATAAACGTAACATTAAGGAAGAGGAGTCCCTGCCCCGAGGAGCTTACAGTCTAATTGGTAGGTAGGGAGAACGTACAGAGACAGTAGGAGGGAGTTCTGATAAGTGCGTCTGCAGGGGGCCAAGCTTTATGTATCATGTGTTCAGAATATTCACAGTGCTATTCATATGCTTCTTTAAGCAAGTGTGTCTTAAGGTGGGTCTTAAAGGTGGATAGAGAGGGTGCTAGTGGGGTACTGAGGGGAAGGGCATTCCAGAGGTGTGGGGCAGTCAGTGAAAAAGGTTTAAGGCGGGAGAGAGCTTTAGATACAAAGGGGGTAGAAAGAAGACATCCTTGAGCAGAACGCAAGAGTCGGGATGGTGCATAGCGAGAAATTAGGGCTGAGATGTAAGGAGGGGCAGAAGAGTGTAAAGCTTTAAAAGTGAGGAGAAGAATGGAGAGTGAGATGCGGGATTTGATCGGAAGCCAGTAGAGAGATTTCATGAGGGGAGATGCTGAGACAGATCTAGGAAAGAGTAGAGTGATTCTGGCAGCAGCATTTCAATAATCAAGACGGGAGAGAATGAGGGCAACAGAGGAAAGAGCGTATCTTTGTTATATTGCGGAGGAAAAAGCGACAAGTTTTAGAAATGTTTTGAATGTGAGGGGCGAATGTGAGAGAGGAGTCGAGTGTGACCCCTAGGCAGCGTGCTTGGGCTACTGGGTGAATGATCGTAGTTTCAACAGTAATGTGGAAGGAGGTAGTAGGGCAGGTTTGGGAGGAAGTATGAGGAGCTCTGTTTTAGCCATGTTGAGTTTAAGGCGGCGGAGGGCCATCCAGGATGATATAGCAGAGAAACATTCAGAAACTTTGGTTTGTACAGCAGGTGTAAGGTCGGGTGTTGAAAAGTATATTTGTGTGTCGTCAGCATAGAGGTGATATTTAAACCCAAAAGATGTTATTAGGTCACCTAGAGAGAGTGTGTACAGAGAAAAGAGAAGAGGTCCCAGGACAGAGCCCTGGGGTACCCCCACAGAAAGATCAATAGAGGAGGAGGAGGTGTTAGCAGAAGAGACACTGAAAGTACGATGGGAGAGGTAGGATGAGATCCAGGATAGAGCTTTGTTCCGAATACCAAGATAGCACTCGCCTATCAAAGAAAAATAAAATGAATATAGAGTGAACAACTATCAGCATACAAAGGGTTAAAATCTCCCCATATACTTACCTCCATTTCCCTACTTGGCAGTTTGATATACCACCACTTGGGCAGATCACTGTGACGCGTGCACAGACTGACGTAGCACACGGAGCCTCTACCAAAGCATTAGAGCTTACACACACCTAAGCGAGTTATACTACTTACGGTAAAATACTCGACGACTCTCTAAACGGGTCATCCACTGGCTAAGACTGTTCCCTATATCCATTCCAACACTGTTTGAATGGGACAACTGAGGGACTTCAACACATAGACATATACCCTAAGCTGGTTATATGTCTATTTTTTAACTATACATATTGTGTTAATAAAATTGATTTTACTTGGATTTTCTTTTGCTACCTCTGACCGCATTATAATATAAAGGTCTGCAGTGCGCCACAACCAGGGATCTTTCTGTATCCAGCTGTGGATACATCTCTATAGTTTACATCACCACTCCCCCAGGCAGCACGCATACTGTACACCACAAGGGGTTTGGAGCAAGGTTCTTTGTACATTATGTAAACACACACACACACACACACACACACACACACACACACACACACACACACACACACACACACACACACACACACACACACACACACACACACACACACACACACACACACACACACACACACACACACACACACACACACACACACACACACACACACACACACACACACACACACTAGGCTGAAAAGCCACACCCAAAATGCTGAATACAAACACACTGTAAGTTTCGTTTCTCCCTAGCAGTGTGACATTTGAATGAGACAAGTTAAACTGCAGCTGGGAGGATCATTTAACGTTACTATAGCCTCGAGTTGAGCTTCTATTGTCCTGCACGAGTGATACAGGGAAATTACATCAACTGAGAGACAGTCTATGTGTTCCTGACAGTCTAAACAGAAGCTCCTAAGACTGCTGCTGGTGGTGAAAACATCCTGCATGCGTACAGAGTACTGACTTTTCTGACATTATCAAAACTGACCCTCCTACAGATCTTGAAGGACCACAGAGGGAGAGAGGCTTAGAAGTCACTGCTGGACTGTAAGTAAATATTCTTCACCACATTGTATCATTCCTGAATAAGAGCCATACTTATGAATAAAGACCCACTTCAGGACTAGAAACACATCAAGGGTGGGTGAAGAAATACTGTTAGCAGCAAACAAGTGCAAAAGGATATACTGTATACAGCAGCTTCCACAACACACAGACTTGTTCTGTGTATTATAATTACTCTTAGTTCACTACAGAGGGCAACTCAGGATGTGTGTGTGTGTGTGTGTGTGTGTGTGTGTGTGTGTGTGTGTGTGTGTGTGTGTGTGTGTGTGTGTGTGTGTGTGTGTGTGTGTGTGTGTGTGTGTGTGTGTGTGTGTGTGTGTGTGTGTGTGTGTGTGTGTGTACACAAAAAGCAGCAGCCAGCACTCCAAGCAACACATGTAAAGTCAAGGTGCATGCTCCATAGAAATCAATATATAGAAACCCTGTCTTCCCATAAGAGAAGGCACAATAGCAGCAACACTCAGATAAGCAAAAAGACATGTATTAGCAGTGACAAAACAGCACACTATAAACCGACTGGAGGAAGGTCCTGCCAGGACCAAAATGTTTATATATCATGTGTGTGTTGAAAGAACCTGCTATTTCCTTGCAACACATTGATACCTCATGTGGGAAACTGAAACTTACAGTGTTAACAAGAACTTTGAAACAAATAACCAACTGCACCCAGTGTGCTTGAACTTTATGCCCTCGACCCTTGTTCATTCCTTTTACTCACCTACCCAAATAAACACCTTCGTTCGATACAAATGGGCACAGCCTTTTATGAAGCATAAACACACAGATCCTGGACCTTGTAAACAAATATCGCCCCAACTAGTGAACCTGACTATGCTCACCGCTGCTACATGACCCATGCAGCACTCATGGTTCATAACATCTTTGGTACTCTTTGGAGTACACCCACCGCACCTGGCCCTAACCTAAGACCGCATTGTTTGAATCCCTCACATTAGTCCAAATTAACCACCTGGGCAAATCTGACCAGTCCTCACCCCTCCAACATTGACAAAGGTAATATCACCACCAGCAGTTTTTACCATACCGGCTTACATTCCTCTCTTTTTTCTTTTTCTTAAAAATAATAATTATATATATATATATATATATATATATATATATATATATATATATCCTTACAAGCATAATAACAAACATAATATACAACATTACATAGCCCTAAAACCCAAAAGGAGGATGGGAGCATTTTGGGGAGGTGGTAAAGCACGAGATGCAGCACTCCATGGCCCCTCGGTACAAGGGTCATGACTCCCTTACTCTTATCGGTCAAGGTTTTCTGAATAAAAACACCCTGTAAGTTTTAAGAAAATATATATAGGCATACGACAATACGATACCGTGTTTGAGACGAATATCAAGAGGCAGCACTCTAATAGACGGTCAAAAAAGCTTTGTATAATAATACAAAGCTTTTTTGACCATCTATTGGAGTGCTATCTCTTGATATTCTTCTCAAACACGGTATCGTATTGTATATATATATATATATATATATATATATATATATACACACACAAAGACAATACAAAAGGCGCAAATCAGAGACAACAGGTGGTTAAATGTTGAACACCTGTGGGATAAATACGTAGAATATCCTTATAAGAATCCAGGACAAGATATGATCTATAAAAGTGAAAAATGCCAATATAGTGAAGTACGTTTTATCATATAAATAAAGTGCAAGAAAAGTGGCTACTTACAATGTAGCTGAAATAAACAGGCATGTAAGGATAAAATCCTTTCTGTGACTGCAGCAGAGGGGCTGGTGATGTCAGGAACTCTCTCAGGTTACACACTGTGTTCACAATCACTGAAGTTCCCTGGGTTGAAAGTGAACTACACAGTCCCAATAGCCTTGAATAAGGCTTTGCAGTACAGGCAGGAGAATCAGGCCTGTTACTGTATATACAGCATGCGGCCATGCGTTCCTATGCGAACGCGCGTGCACGTGCCGCATGCTTTTCCTGTATATAGTGCCGGGAGCTGCAGGTAAGTCTATATGTGTGTGTGTGTGTGTGTGTGTGTGTGTGTGTGTGTGTGTGTGTGTGTGTGTGTGTGTGTGTATGTTGTGTGAGTGAAATTAAGTCTTAAGTAAGATTTTTTTACATTAAAAAAAAGGTTAATAATTTTTTTATTTGTGCAATTATTTACCCCACACACACACACACACACATCCATACAAACACACATCCACGCATACATGCATGCATACATACATACACACATACACACTAATACATACTGTATATCTTCACCGCTGTCTGTCGGCTCCCCTCTCCCTGCCACGCGTGCGAAGCCCTTCTATAGAAAGGCTGACTAACGTCAGCCAACTAAAAATCCGTGCGCGCTCGCCCGCCACTATAAAACGGGCCTAAAATGTCCTTACTTCAGACAGACAGGGAGATCTGTTCAGAGACCCTCACCCTACCGTTTTTTTCTGTGAAAAAAAACTTTATATATACACACACATACATACTGTACATACATATAATTTTGACATAGCAGGTGTTCAGTACACATATATATATATATATATATATATATATATATATATATATACACACGTGTGATGAAGGAACCTGCTGCATGTATTTATTTGAGTTGCATTTTACTTCACGCAGGAAACTGAAACTTTCAGGGTTACAGAAACTTTAAATTCATTCCAAGCTCCACCCATTGTGCTGAATGAAAACACCTTGAAAGTTTCGATTTTCCTCACTCTTAGAAAACTGCACCCAACGTGCTGAATAAAAACACCCTGTAAGTTTCGTTTCTCCTCACTTATAACAAGCTGCACTCAACTTACTGAATAAAGACACATTGTAAGTTTTATTTCTCCCCATTGTTTTTATAGATGGCATCTTCTGATCTTAGTGAGGAGTTAAGCTGCACCATCTGCCTGAACATTTACACAAATCCTGTAATGCTGACTTGTGGACATAACTTCTGCCAGGACTGCATTGCTAAATTATTGGACCGTCAGCAGGAATCAGGAGTTTATACTTGTCCTGATTGCAGAGCAGAGTTTCAGCAGTGTCCTTCACTTGAGAGAAACCTGAAGCTGTGGTACTTAGTGGAAGAATATCGTTCTACTCAGCCAAAGCTGGAGGAGACTGTAGAAGTGGATCATTATCGTTCTGCTCAGCCAAAGCTGGAGGAGACTGTAGAAGTGGATCATTATCGTTCTACTCAGCCAAAGCTGGAGGAGACTGTAGTTTTCTGTACTTACTGTGTTGACTCGTCTGTACCTGCTGTTAAAACATGTCTGCATTGTGAAGCCTTCTTGTGTGATATTCATGTGAAGACCCATAGCAAGTCGGAAAACCACATCTTAACTGATCCCACAGTTTCTGTGGATGAGAGAAAATGTTCGGTCCACAATGAGCTGCTAAAGTTTTTTTGCTGCACGGATTCTACTTTTATCTGTGTGACTTGCTGCTTAGTGGGAGAACACAGTGGACACCAGGTGGAGATGCTGAATGAGGCATTTGAGAAGAAGAAGGTGAAACTGTGTGATTTTTTAATGAAAGTGTATTTAAAAAAGGGGGAGACTGAGAAACAGCTACATAGACTACAGGAACGCAAGAACAGAGTGCAAGAAAAGGCAACTGGTTTTAAAGACAGAGTCACTGCTCTGTTTGGGGACATCAGGGGACATTTGGCAGTCCTAGAGAATACAGTCCTAAATGAGGTCACCCGGCAGGAAAAACAGGTTCTACACCCACTCTCTGATCTAATCCAGAAACTGGAAATAGAAACAAAAGATCAGCATGAGAAAATCCTTCAGATTAAGAGGCTGTGTAGCATCACCGATCCACTTACCCTCCTAAAGGAAGGTGCCATTGATAGTAAGCCTGGAAAAGCACATTATAGTCAAAGCGATCCTGCTGGTGATGATAATCTGGATGAAGTTAGGATTTCAGTGACATTGCAGAGAGCTCTGAACAAGTTGTCTAACATTGTTCCTGATCTAAAGGCAAAGAGAGGTTTCCGTGTGGGGGATGCATCAGATATGATACTGAATGTCAATACCGCAGATACTATCATAGCTTTATCACAAGATTTGAAAAATGCTTCGTACAGCCAAAAAGAAAAGTCTCGGCCTCATCATCCAGAGAGGTTTACAACAAGCCAAGTTTTAAGCACCAGAAAATTTGCTTCAGGACAACATTATTGGGAAGTCAGAACTAGCAATGATGGGGACTGGTCTGTAGGGGTGACATATAACAGCGTAAAAAGAAAAGGAGATACATCTTTTATAGGACAGAATAGCAAGTCCTGGTGCTTAACTTGGGTACATGAAAATGAAGACCTTAAAGCTGAGCACGACAATGATGAGGAAGTTTTATACACTTCATTTGAACCTGTACCGGACCTTGGAATATACCTGGACTATGAGCGTGGCCTGTTGTCTTTTTATAAATTGTCAGAACCAATCACACACTTACACACCTTCACTGCCACTTTCACTGAGGCTCTGCATGCTGCCTTCTATGTTAACGAGAACAGCTGGATTAAAATCAAGAGTTAAAAATACTCATAAATACAAAACAAATATGACAAAGTAGATGATATGACAGATAGAACAGCAGCAATGTCTTAATCATATTCAACTGCTCTGATGTTTTATTCAGAGATTCTGCATTTTAATGGGTATTTTAACACTATTAATTTGAATATACGGGATCATGGTTTTTCGATAAAATGTTTAAAATAGGTCATATTTAATGGATATATATATATATAGATATATATATATATATATATATATATATATATATATATATATATATAGTCAGGTATGGAGATTAGCACTCACGGTTTTGTTGCAGGAGGCAGATGCTTGTCCCATAGAGAGTATGTAGACATATGGAGACCAGGGGATCCTGATAGCCAAAAAGAGACAGCACACTGCAGGTTTGGTATCAAAAAAGTGTATTCAGTAACACAAGGCCGCCAACGTTTCGGTCCTCCCAACGGGACCTTCCTACTGCCCTGAGGAAGGTCCCGTTGGGAGGACCGAAACGTTGGCGGCCTTGTGTTACTGAATACACTTTTTTGATACCATACCTGCAGTGTGCTGTCTCTTTTTGGCTATCAGGATCCCCTGGTCTCCATATGTCTATATATATATATATATATATATATATATATATATATATATATATATATATATATATATATATATATATATATATATATACACATATATACACAATAGTACATATTAATACAATTATTACATATATTCAGTGTAGGTACCTGCATATGGGTATGCCTTGACACTGACAAAGTGAGAATATGATGCAAGGACGGGGGGAGGTCTGACATAACAGCACTGGGATTTAAGCAGCCATTTTAAGTCAGCATCCATCTTAGGTGCCTGATATTGTCATTTTGTCTGAATGAACAGGGAATGAGAATGGAAGTTTTAAAGAGATTTTATTTTGCTTCCAATTTTTTAAGTAATATTAAGCTGTCCAGCTAACAACAAAAACCTTGAAGAGGGGAGAAAAGTGCCAATATTATGAAAATAAAAGATAGATAACACACGTTTCGCATTCCGAGGGAGGTGCTCATGAAGTCCCGTATGTAGAGAATAGGTCACGGGCCTGTGTAAGGAATATTAGCTGAGTCATTTCATTTTTAATATGAATCTCATAGTAATGCTATTAACTCAATGTGTTCATATTCATATTTTGTTTATCTTATATGCTTACGTAGTGACGCACACACAACCTCCTATAGGGCCGTGGGCTTAGTATTTTGGGTATAAATAGGGCCTGTATGCCAGTATTTCATTGGGAGAGTTTAATTTTGAAACTCTCTTCTATGTGTGCACACATACACTGCAATAAACTTATTTGTCATCCTGCAAATGATCCTCAGATGATGTGCCTTATTTATCCACGCTTTTCACAACACCTTGACGTGGCATGCAGGCTTATAAATGCTTTGGCCAAAGGGCTTAACAAAATTACCCTTTTTCATGAGATTATTATTTTATTTTAGCCTAATTGCTAGGAGCGCTGGAGTTGTTTTTCTATATATAAGGTCTATCTTTTTTACCAGCAGCAAACTTCTATAGGATGGAGCGGGGTTTTATGTACAGTTTCTCATATATAACCGTTCTGAAGTCTGGTAATCAGGAGACAGCACTCTGTAAGTAGTTCATCAATAAAAGTGTTTTGGTGAAAAATAGTGATGCATAAAGAAACCCAACGTTTCGGTCCTCCAAAACGGGACTTTCTTCAGGGGTGCAAAAACCTTGCATTCCCCCGAGGAAGTTCCCATTTTGGAGGACCGAAATGTTGGGTTTCTTTATGTATCACTATTTTTCACCAATACACTTTTATTAATTAATTAATAACAGAGTGCAGTCTCCTGATTACCAGACTTCGGAACGGTATCGTATTGATATATTATTTATATGGCATATGCACCTACAGCTTACCAGCGCCTACAGGAGTACAGGTGTGCCAACTGTATATATACACAAAACACATATAATCACAGCGCCAATATGATAAGTATTGAAGAGGTTATATTAACTAACTAGATACATAGAGATGCAGTGGCTAGTGACCTAGATACAGAGCAATTGCAAGTCAAAACAGGCACACAAACAAACAACGTATAAGACAAGGAAAGTGGAGCAGGAATGGGAATAGGGAAACAAAGGGAAAAAAACACAAGGGGGCCTATGCAGAGAGCTGCGAATTTTCGAAATTCGCCATTTTTTGGAGATAATCGCGCAGAAAACAGCAGAAAATGGAGATTTCCGAAAAACGCGCCAATTTTTCTTTTCTATTTGTAAAACTCGCCTCGCGGCTGGCGAGAACCGCAATCTCGCCAGTTTAAAAAATATCCGTATGCAGAGAGGCGCGAACGGCATCTAGTGGCTGTTCGCGCCAATAAAATGGCGCGATTGTCTCCGTTTTGCCTCGCCAAAAAAAACTGCCGCTCGCGGCCATTGCAAAGGGGAAAAAAAAGGCGCGAATTTGTTTTAACACATTTCTGAAGCGCGCATCTCGCCAATTTAAACTCGCCAGACGCATCCATGTTAAACATAGCAGAATTCGCACTTTTCTGCATATGGAGATTAAAACTCTCCAAAAAAGCTCCTTTTTATTAAATTCGCCAATTTTAAAATTCGCTGCTCTCTGCATGAGGCCCACGGAAGGGAAAGCCCGAGGAATAAAGGAAATAAAATAAATAAAACCTTGAAAAATAATAAAAACACTGGAACAACCTAGCAGCTATCCACAGGAAACCACCACCTTCCACGATTCTTCTACAAGACAAAGAGGGACAGCGCAGGCTCCATAGTGTAAATAGTTAAGGCTTTATTATTCACAAGCTAAAATCAGTTCACTCATAGCATTGAGGTAGGACATGCGCATTGTTCAAGAACACCAGTCATCCGTGGTATCTCCGTCAGTCAGGACCTGAAGTCTTGTGGCTGCATACATCTTCGTCTCTTCCTACAGCTGGGCACCTTTGTGATGTGCGTCCACTAAACGGCCCCCCAGCTGAAGCGGCACATGATTACTTGGTTCCTCAGCAATAAAGTTCCCATCCGATTCAACAGAAGTTCAGTGAGCTGGATGCTTAGTTTTGCCAATAGCGCCCTTACACGTTTCGTCGCAAATAGAATGGCGACTTCATCAGAGCCCGCGCTGTCCCTCTTTGATATATATCTATAATCAAAAAATAAATAGATGATACCGTTCTGTGGCTAACGAAATGCTTTTATTTGTGCGAGCTTTCGAGATACACTGATCTCTTCTTCCGCACAAATAAAAGCATTTCGTTAGCCACAGAACGGTATCATCTATTTATTTTTTGATTATTGAAGCTCGGCTAACACAGTACTGATACCTAAATGATAAATACATAAATAAAACATGCATTACCAGAAACTGGCAAAAAGGAGGCAGCACTCAGGCAGTTAAATTCAGTAAGTGAATTAAAACACAAAGCACAACGCTTCGATCCCACAGGGGGATCTTCCTCAGGGGGGTGCATATATATATATATATATATATACTGTACAGTAGTACTTTTTATTTCAACTGGTGGAATTGTTTTAATTGTTTATATTTAAGTAGATTTATTTGAATGTAAAGTTTCACTCTATATACATTGCATAAAAGGTCCACAAAAGACAGCCTTATGCCTCAGTCTTAATTATAATAAAAGTTTTGAAATTATAGCAATGGTTTACTTTATCATTAAATCACAAACTATATGATTTATAACTGTAAAAACAGGGTTGCCGATATTTTTAAAATGTCATTGGTATGAAGCATACGGTAGGAGTTCAGTTAGAAAACCCTCAACAATACTTTTCTCATGGAAACAGTAGTGTATAGTCAACCAAAATGCTCTTCTCATGCACTGAAGAGGCTGTATTATATGCCTTCTACTGGCAGTGTTAGCTACTGGTTCTTCAAGTATCTGCACTGTAGAGGGTTACTTCTCTTACATTTTGAGATGAGAAGGGCTTGCAAGTGCTGGGGTGTAAGGGGAATATGTCGATTTTTGACAATTTTACATGTGGGTATTTTTGCAGTAGGGTAATGTTAAACCATGAAAGCTTGACCTTTCTAATTTCTTTCAACATTTGTGGTCCACAAATGGTTCCTTGAAATAATTGTAGTTAATGTTTTATTGTACTAACTACAGTAATTAAATGTGCAGTTATTGTTTCAATGGTCACTTGTTATCCTAAAGTTAATTGACATTAAAAGCCATTTAGGACTATTTATGGCCTTAAATAGTTGGGGTGATTACATCTTTCAGTCAATTATTGTAAAGGGGTGTTTTTATGATTTTTTTTTTTGTACATTGTCTTTTTTTACACTCTGTTCACTTTACTTGTCAAATAAAACAGATTGTTGACCATTTTGCTTTATGTGTGGTCAGTCATATATACATTATACACCTAGGCCCAGATCCACAAAGCTCTGGTAAGTGACTTAACCTCCCACTGAGAATAACGGTGTATCTGCAAAAGACTGGAACAGCCATGTTGTCTCCTGTAAAGAGCATAGCGTAACTATAACATGTTAGTGGTAATGACATGCAAGTTATATGCAAATGAGGCATTTATATTAGATAAAGTCCATAAGGTTAACACAGGGACTTAACATTACTTTACTTATACCTAAACTTGGCAGTACTCCCATGCAGACACTGAAATAGGACTTTAGTAGGGTCTAGATGGCTGTAACACCATTGTTAGACATCATTTATATAACATTGCGTTATTTTCCAATGGTATTTTTCTCACCCTTCCTGTTTTTCTCCACTTCAGCCAAAGCCATATTTCAGGATCTGGATAGCAGGAAAGTATTCATAAATCTCCATCTCCATCTCTCCTCTCTTTGACCACTTCTCAGTTCACATGAACTATTTTCTTACCTGCTCCCTCTGTCACTACACAGCTATACACCCTGCACTAAAACACACCCCTATAAAACATCCTCACACATTCTCTTTCTTTCCGTGCTTCTCCTTGCTTCTGGGGATATCTACCCCAATCCTGGTCCCTGCCTTATTTCTAAATTCTCTCATCCTTGCCTGCCACATACAACTTCTACTCCTTCTGGTGTCAACCCCTCCAACCTCATACCCATCCCCTGTTACCCGCCCTCCTATCTCCCTTTCTACTGTGCCCTTTGGAATGCTCCTCCCTCTCTAACAAGTTCCTCTCTGTGCATGACTTCTTTCTCACTCTCTACTCCTATTTGCTATAACTGAGACCTGGCTCACTCAGTCTGACTCTGCTCTGGAACCTGCCCTCTCTTATAGTGGCCTTTCTTTCTACCACACTCTGCGCCCTTGTGGCAGGGGTGGAGGTGTGGGGCTCCTCCTCTCTCTGCTGTTATGTACCCTTCCTATCCCTCCCTCTCTTGATTTCACATCCTTTGAGGCTCACACTGTCCAGATCTTCTCTACTCTCCCTGCCCATGTGGCTGTCATCTATAGGCCACCTACCTCTACTCATCCCCCTTCTCTTCCTCTCTCACTGTAAATCCTGGCTCTCTTTCTTTCTCTCCTAAGACTCCCCTGTTCTCCTTGGGGACTTCAACTGCCACATTGATGACCCTTCTCTCCCTTGGGCTTCCCACTTTCTCTCTCTAACCTCTTCTTTTCGCCTTCAACAGTGGACTGCAGCCAGCACCCTCAAAGATGGCCACTACCTAGACCTGTTTTCACTCAAAACTTCTCTCTCTGATTTCTCCATTTCCCCCTTTCTCCTCTCTGACCATCATCTCATCTCATTTTCTCTCTCTCACTTCTCCCCTTCTCCATCTCCATCTACCCCTCATTTCTGCAGAAACCTGCGCTCTATTAACCTACCAGCCTTTGATTCCACTTTACGCTCCTCCCTCTCCTCTCTCAGCTCTGCTCCAGGCCCTGACAATCTGGTCAGGAACTAAAACTCTGACTTATCCTTCGCTCTTGATCTACATGCCCGCTTTCTCTCTGCTGTCCTCGCCCTTCTAACACCAGACCCTGGCTAAATTCCCACACGCGCATGCTGCATTCCTCCACACGTTCCTCTGAACGCCTCTGGAGGAAGTCTCACACTCTCGCAGACTTCCTTCACTACAAATTTATGCTATTCTGTTTCAACTCTGCCCTCTCTCAGGCTCAACAAACCTACTTTCTTCACTAATCAAAACCCACAAGTCTAACCCACACGACACTTCTCTGTCTTTGACTCTCTACTCAAGCCACCCTCAGCTGCCTCTTCTTCTTCCTCCATTTCACCTCAGGACTTTGACTATTTTAAGGAAAATTGTAATCCATACGTTAGAACATCCCCTCTGTACCTCCTCCCATCCTACAGCGCTTCCTAACTCTCCTCCTTCCTTCCTTGACTCTTTTTCTGCTGTCACAGAGGAGGATGTGTCACTGCTGATCTCCTCTTCTCCCTCTACCACTTGCCCTCTTGACCCCATTCCCTCCATCTCCTAAAACCTCTTGCTCCTACTATAATCCCTACACTCATGCACATTTTTAACTCCTACCTCTACTCTGGTATATTTCCCTCCCTTACTCGACCTCTCTGCAGCATTTGACAACGTGGACCACTCTCTTCTCCTTCACATTCTCCATACTCTTGGTATGCATAACAAAGCTCTATCCTGGATCTTCTGTTACCTCTCCATCATACTTTCAGTGTCTCATCTGCTAACACCTCCTCCTCCTTCGATTTCTCTGTGGGGGTACCCCAGGGCTCTGTCCTGGGACTTCTCCTCTTTTCTCTGTACACACTTTCTCTAGGTGACCTAATCACATCTCTTGGGTTTAAATATCACCTCTATGCTGACGACACACAAATTTACTTTTCAACCCCTGACCTTACACCTGCTGTACAAACCAAAGTTTCTGAATGTCTCTCTGCGATATCATCCTGGATGGCCCTCCGCCGACTTCAACTTAACATGGCAAAAACCGAGCTCCTCATACTTCCTCTCAAACCTGGCTCTACTACCTCCTTTCACATTACTATTGGAAGTACTAGCTTTCACCCAGTAGCCCAAACACGCTGCCTAAGTGTCACACTCGACTCCTCTCTAACATTCTCCTCTCACATTCAAAACGCTTCTAAAGACTGTCACTTTTTCCTCTGCGATATTACTAAGATACACCCTTTCCTCTTTTGCTCGTCTGCTAAAACTCTGATTCAGGCCCTTATTCTCTCCTAACTTGATTACTGTAACCTCCTGCTGTCCGGCCTTCCTGCCTGTCACCTGTCTCCCCTACCATCTATCCTAAACGCTGCTGCCAGAATCATTCTACTCTTTCCTAAATCTGTCTCAGTGTCTCCTCTGCTGAAATCGCTGTCCTGGCTTCCTATCAAATCTCGCATCTCGCACTCAATTCTCCTCCTCACTTTTAAAGCTTTACACTCTTGTGCTACTCCTTACATCTCAGCCTTAATTTCTCGCTATGCACCATCTTGACTCTTGCGTTCTGCTCAAGGATGTCTTCTCTCTACTCCCTTTGTATCTAATGCCCTTTCCCGCCTTTAAACCTCTCATTTGCCCCTGAACTCTGGAATGCCCTTCCTCTCACCCAGCTAGCTTAAACAAGCATATGAATAGCAGTGTGGCTAATGCTATACACATGATACATGAAGCTTTGCCCCCTGCAGACGCACTTACCAGAATGCCCTCCTACTGTCTCTGTACATTCCTCCTACCTACCAATTACATTGTAAGCTCCTCGGAGCAGGGACTCCTCTTCCGAAATGTTACTTTTGTGCCTGGAGCGCTTATTCCCATGATCTGTTATTTGTATTATTTGTTATTTATATGATTGTCACGTGTATTACTGCTGTGAAGTGCTATGTACATTAATGGCGAAATATAAATAAAAACATACATACATACTTACATACAAAGGACATGTCATGTAGACCTTGTTTTGCATGATAATAGCTTTGAGGATACCATGTTAATTTAGGGAATTTAAAGTCCATCCCTGTCTTTGGAACATTACATTATGCGCCCGGATTTAAGAGCTTTGTGCATCGGGTCTTTAGAAGCTTAGTGTTTCTCTAATTATATGGACAAAGAGTAATTACTTACAGAGGTATGCTGAAAGGAGGCGGGGTGGGAGCTAGTGAGATCAACGTGATCTCAGTGGGGGCAAAACTGTGAATTAGTGAATATTTGCATAAAAAGGTAAAGACCGTATGAGTAGAGATGGGCAAATTGTTTGGCGAATTTGGAGAATTTGGATCTGCAGCGGATTGTCCGGTTCCTTTGGTCCGCGGATTTCAGCGAATCAATCTCAAAAAGGGTGATACGCGTTTTGCAAATTTTTTATTATTATTACCAATACACTCTACGGATTCCGCAACCCGTGGTCGGATTTGTAGAATCCGTCGTGAATTCAGCAGATTGCCGAAGCCACGGATTGCATTCTACAAATCCATCCACGGGTTTTAGCCAATGGTGGTTTTTGATTAATCCGTGGATTAACACCGACCAAATCCTTTTGCAAATTTTACACTGCAAAATTGATTTTTTTGGGGGGGAAAACGGGGGGGGGGGGGGGGGGGGGGTGGAAATGCAAGAAAATCCTGGAAACGGATATGAACGGATTCGCTCATCTCTGCATATGAGGTATTGTAGAGAATTCACTTGTTGCACACCACAGAATAAAACATAGCATTTACTAGATACAACTAAAACATATGTCACTGTATATAAATCTAAACAGCAATTACAAAATAGGATGGTAGGGTAAAGTGGTAATGCCAAGAAGCACAATTGATAAACGGTCAAGCTCAAGATAGTAGGTAAAGTAGAAGTCTTAGGCTGCGTTTATAGTGCTGGCGACGGCAACGTCGCGGCAAAACAAATGCATTGCCGGCGTCGCGTGCGCTTATAGTAAGCGCAACGCGACGGCGCAACGGAGTGATGGATTGGTCGCGATCGCTGGAAGTCATCTCTATTTGGTTTTCCCGCGAGCGTCGCATCGCCATCGCCAGCACTATAAGTGTGGCCTTACGAGGAGCTGGAGAGTGGTATAATAAATAATAAAGCTGTCTACCTACTTGCAGAGATATACAGTAGAGTGACAGAGAGAGAAGGAAAGGAAAGAGAAAGGGGGAAGGAAGAGAGGGAGGAAGAAAGATGGAGGAAGAGAGAGGAAGGGAGAATGGGATAGAGAGAGAGAAACAGAACTAACCTTTCTCACCAGAAATGCAGGTTTTACAAGCTTTGCAAATTTTTGCGTGACACTTTGCAAAGTTTCACAGGCAGGGAGTTCCCAATATTTGTCCAATTTTGTGAACTTACAGTTTGCCCAAATGTCCGACATCTGTGCTCAGCACTACGACCCCAGCATTGAAAAATGCCTTCATTATGCAAAGTTTGAAAACAAAACAAATAGGAAGCAAAAACTATAGGACATAAAAAGATGAGACTTGAAAGAAAGCCAGACATTTCTATCAGGGATTTAACAATGTAATTGACATGCCAATATTTACAGGTACATATGTAGCAGCCCTGTATCAGGCACTGGGGCAAGCTGCATGACCATGACTGCGGCTACTGGAGGATTATCGCTATAAGGGGTTCGATCCGGAAGCAGGGACCCCCTGCAGCGATTTCACGGCGGGCACTGTCACCGGAATACAGTCGTGCTACATCTGTACACAAATAATACACAGATCCCAAGGAAAAAGTAATTAAATGCAAATAAACACTGATAATCCACTTCCTTTTCAATTTCCTTTATCCCTCACTACATCTGCGTCTGTTTTTCACAACCAATTGGTTTCTTCTTCTGTGGTAGATGTAATATTTATGGGGCGAAGTCTAAAATTGTTGTTGACGCAAATGGACAAATGTTTTTTTACAATGAGTTTATTAATTGCAATTCACAATATGTGTCTTACATGACCTGGTGTGAGGGTACAAAAAACTATGTAGGTAGAACTATTAGACCTCTGGTAGGCTGTAGCAGCTGAAAAGCCAATTCACTTTAAATAGCCCAATTGGCCACTTCGGCTGATATAAAATAAGTCCCTAATAGTGAGAATTGAAGAGCACATCAGGTCTAAATTCTAAACATAAATTACCTGTCCCTTCACTTTTCCATAAAGTACATGGTGAGAACTTAAAATATTTTCATTTTTGTGGCCCCAGCCTATCCCCAAAGGAAAGCGAAGTGTGTAATTGATACAATAAAATGGATTCTTAAAGCAGCAGTTCAAGCAATATCCTACGTGTGTTTTTAAATAAATCAGTTCTGTACAATGAGAAAATACTTGTAGCATTTAAAAAATGAAAAACAAAATGTTTTAAAGACATTTTTAATGTTTCTAATGTAGGAAGCATTTCAGTAACAACAGTAAATAGTGTCAAAAATATATTTCGTCTGTATACGTCACAGTTCTGCTGTCAAGCAAAATATGGCAATTCCAAACATACAGAACTTTTTTCTATCTTCTATATAAATAAAAAAAACACATCTTAGCTTAGACCTCACCCCAGCACTTGGGTACTTTCTCGTCTGGTTCCTGTTCCCTATGTAGCTTCTTCCTGCTAACCTAAAAATAAAAATGGGCAGTTTGGCAGTTTGTGGTTTCTCCCTTCTGTATGCTGAGCAGAGAAAACCATCTTACAAAATAAGCTTACAAAATTAGGTCAGAGTGTATAATATGTACCAGCAAAATATGTGTCCTGAATATACCCTTGGTATACACTGTTCTGTACTCAGTAGTTATATGCAACCTAAAGAAGCTGATATGTACATACAGTATGTATTTTTGCTGTATATGCCCATGACACCACCATACCCCAATGTATGGGAAAAAACAGGGCAATTTATTAATGCAAAGAAGGAAATGACTGAAGACGATAAGCAAAGCCACAAAAACTAAGTAAATTAGGATAAGGGGAGCAGTTCTATCTGCTGCAGAAAGAGAGCCGCCTCTCTCTCTCTCTGCGCAAATCTTGCCAGAAGAATAATCTTTTTACATTTCAATTTTATTACTAGTGTACATAAGCGGGGTGAGCAGAACCGCATTGGTTTGAGGTCCGGGGACCCCCTGCTTCCCGAAATACAGGCCCAATCCTTGCTACGTACCTTTCCTCGCTGGAATACCTGCAAAATTTACAGCCTGAGCTTGATTTCACGTACAGGTACCAGCAAGCTTGCATGTACAGTACCAAAAAGATTTCCAGCTTCATCAGCTCTTAACTACAGTTGTAGCAGGCCAGCTATCACCTGTCAACTATAATGCAGACTACAGAAGTGCCAGTGGCTCTTATCCATCCATTTGGCAAAGTTTATAATGAAGGTAAATACAATGTACAGTACAGTATTAAGTTTAAAGCTACAGTTAAAGCTGCCGTTTTAAAAAAAATATTCATTTTTTTAAAAACAATACTGAACATTACAGTAGTGTATGTGCATCAATACACTATGCACATAGACAAGTGCTTAGCTACAGTAATGTGACAACCGGGGAGTCACGCCACCCTCGGCATGCTCCACACTCACCTGCAGCTCCGCCGGGTCCTAACGAGGCACGCAGGCAGCCTCCCTTCAGGACGCCGATCACAGCTCCACGTGGGCGCGCGCGCGCACGCCGATGCTCCTCTTCTAATGTCGGCCCTGCGGGTATGCCCAGTCACGCGCCTGCAAGCGCAGCTACACGGAGATGCGGCCACATGGAGGCGCACCAAACCCTTAAAGGCACAGCACCTCAAACCATTGCTGCAATCAAATGCAGCCTAACTACTGGGCTTTATTGCTCCTCCCCTGGGAGTCATGCTGGACCTATCCCTGCCGCAGCCTGGCCCTTCCACACACCCCCACCTTGCTGCCCTGCCATTGGACCCTCTGTCCTACATTTGCCCTACAGTTTCACTCACTCGTCGGCTGAGCATAGAAGCAGTTGTTCTCATCACTCTCTGCCTCCCTAGTCCTGTCTTGTTTTGCAGTCTTCCTCGTGTACCGAACCGGCTTCCCCTACGACTCTCCGTACCTCTGGGACCCCGAACTTGGCATACGGCAATACGACTCTCCGCACCTCTGGCACCCCGAACTCGGCAAACGGTAAAACGATTACGTCTCTCTCTCTAACCCCGGACTTGGCTAACAGCACCCACTACCATCCGTACCTCTCCTGCCCCAACTCGGACTCCCAGACCACTCTACTCTCAAGACGTGCCCTCGTGGCTGTGGGTGGCGTTATATCCTATCCCACCTCAGCACCGCGGTCCCGCCTCGTTTGTGGTGAGCTCGACCTGACATTATGCTCAGCCCAACAAACATGGACCCCGCTGAGGTGGAGCGTACTTTAACTTCCCACTCGAATCTCTTTGCCAGGCTAGAGACTTATCTGTAACAAAATGATAGGCGGATGGATTTGCTTCAGCATAGCCTTCATTCCCTTACCGTTCAAGTCCGAGCTTCCAGTCTGGGACCTTCACCAATGGCCTCAATGTCCTCCGTAACGGTCTTTGCATCTCCTCCATCTGCTATGGAACCCCAAATTCTGACCCCCAACCGCTACGCTGGGGACCACCAAGGATGTAGGGGCTTCCTTAATCAATGTTTCATCCAATTCCAACTCTCACCCTCTCGTTTTGTCTCCTCAACCTCTAAGGTCACCTATATCGTGGCTCTTCTCTCCGACAAGGCGCTGGCCTGTGCCTCCCCCATTTGGGAACAACAATCTCTCATCACACAGGACATCGACCTCTTCGCCCCGTGAGTTCTGAAGAGTCTTTGACACACCTGGACGGCAGTTAAAGGCAGCTTCCTCTCTCCACCACATAACCCAGGCAGATCGTCCTGTCGCCTGGAACGCTGTGGAGTTCCGCACCCTTGCTGCCAAGACAGGGTGGAACAATGAAACACTATCTTCAGCGTTTTGGCAGGGCCTGTCGGAGTCCCTAAAGGATGAGCTTGCGGTGCGGGAACGTCCTACTGACCTAGAGGATTTGATCGCCCTTTGCATTCGAGTGGACCAGCGTCTGCAGGAGCGGAGGACTGAACGTTCTCGTCACCGTCAACGGGTTTCAAGGTCTCCCGTCCCTTCGTTCGTGTCTCCAGCACCTCCGTCTTTGGATGTCCCGGAACCAATGCAATTGGGAGGAAATAAGCTGTCCTCTGCCGAGAAACAACGCCGGCGCAGTGCAGGTCTCTGTATGTACTGTGGCAATTCCGGTCAATTGGTGCTTCAGTGTCCCCACAAGCCGGTAAACGCCAAATCCCAATGAGATCCCGGGGAGTCTCGTTGGGAACACTGCCTCTCTCCCCCATCATTAAGGATGTCCTTCCCACCAGGATCCTGCTGCCAGTGATGCTGTCTGGAGAGGGGTTTCATACTCAAGCACTGGCATTCGTGGACTCCGGCTCTGCAGGCAATTTCATTGATCAAGCCTTTGCTAGCTGGAACAATATTCAACTTTCCAGCAAGAGGATTCCAGGAGGCCATTGATGGTCGACCTCTACAGCCGGCCTTCATCATGCTCCAGACGGTGCCTCTCCTACTGCAGTTCGTCGGGGCTCATACAGAGACCATTAACTTCGATGTCTTCCACACTCCCTCCGTCAAGTTGATTCTGGGCCTTCCTTGGCTCCAAGTTCATAACCCTCACATCGACTGGACCAACCGGGAACCCGTCCAGTGGGGTGCTCAATGTGCCAAGACCTGTACCAGGCTGTCTCAGAAGGTTGGAGGTTTGTGTACCTTGCCAGAAGAGGTCAACTCCTTGCCTACTGTATATGTGGAATTCCGCGATGTCTTCGACAAAGCACGATCCGAGGCTCTACCTCCGCACTGACCTGACGACAGTACGATTGACCTGCTGCCCAGGGCAGTTCTTCCCACTCTCCGTCCCCGAGACTAAAGCCATGAACATTTACATTGTGGAGAATTTGGAGAGGGGTTTCATCCGAAAATCTTCTTCCCCAGTTGGAGCGGGCTTCTTCTTTGTAAAGAAAAAGGATGGGTCACTTCATCCATGCATCGATTACCGGGGCTTGAATAACATCACGCTCAAGAATCGCTACCCGCTGCCTTTGATTTCGGAGCTCTTCAACCTCCTTCAAGGAGCAACCATTTTTTCTAAACTGGACTTAAGGGGCGCTAACAATTTGGTAAGGATACGCGAGGGGGACGAGTGGAAGACTGCATTTAACACCCATGACGGCCATTATGAATACCTGGTCATGCCGTTTGGCCTGTGCAACGCGCCAGCAGTCTTTCAGGACTTCGTCAATGAGATTTTCCGGGACATTCTTAACAAGTTTCTCATTGTTTACTTAGACGACATCCTAATCTTTTCTAAGTCCGTCCAAGAACACATTAAACACGTTCAGCAGGTGCTTTTACGCCTCCGAGAGAACCATCTCTTTGCGAAATTGGAGAAATGCCAATTCCATCTGACGTCCGTGGCGTTCCTGGGATACATTATCTCTGACTCCGGGTTCACTATGGATCCAGCGAAACTAAAGGCCACCCTGGACTGGCCCCGTCTGACCACCCTTAAAGCCGTGCAACGCTTTCTAGGTTTTGCAAACTACTACCGTCGCTTCATTCGCAATTTTTTCCACCACGGTATCTCCCATCACTGCTCTAACCAAAAAAGGTGCAGATCCCTCTTCATGGTCCGAATCCGCCATTCAGGCATTTAATCTTCTCAAGAAAGCTTTCGTGTCTGCCCCGATCCTCACCCACCCAGATTCTAATCTCCCATTTAACCTGGAAGTGGATGCCTCTGACGTCGGGGCTGGCGCCATCTTGTCCCAAAGGACTTCCTCCTTAGCAAGATAACACCCATGTGCCTTCTTTTCTAAGAAATTTTCTTCCGCAGAACGGAATTATGATGTTGGTAACCAGGAGCTCTTGGCCATCAAGTTGGCATTAGAGGAATGAAGACACTTCTTAGAAGGCACGGAAACTCCCATAACCATCCTCACAGACCATAAAAACCTGCTCTATTTAGAAGGGGCACGTCGACTGAGCACCCGATAAGCCCGTTGGGCGTTATTCTTCTCCCGCTTCAACTATTTCATCTCTTTCATCCCTGGCTCCAAGAACCTGAAAGCAGATGCCTTGTCACGACAGTTCCTTGCAGAGGATAGGTCGGAAGAATGACTTGAGACAATAATCCCTCCCAAATTTATCGTATCCGCCAACTCCTTTGACGTCATGGACATTATCCGATCCGAGCAATCTCAGGCTCCTATGGGGCTTAAGGTCCCGGAGGGAAGACTCTACACCACACTGCAACATCGCAAGAGAGTCCTCGAGTGGTGCCATTCCTCTAAATCCGCAGGGCACCCAGGGATACGGAAGACCATTGACCTCATCCAACGAATCTTCTGTGGCCAGGGATGTCTAAAGATGTGGAGGAGTTTGTGAAGGCATGTGGCACATGTTCCCGCAACAAAGTACCTTGGGTTAAACCAGCAGGCCTCCGTCTTCCATTACCCATCCCAGATCGCCCCTGGAACCATATTTCTATGAATTTTATCGTGGATCTTCCCACTTCCAAAGGGATGAATACTATCCTCGTTGTCATTAATCGCTTTTCCAAGCAGACTCACCTTGTTCCCTTGAGAGGTCTTCCGAATTCCCCCAGGCTTGCGGATGTTTTCATCCAACAAATATTTCGTCTCCATGGAGTGCCATCGACCATCGTCTCGGACAGGGGGTCCCAATTCCTTTCAAAATTTTGGCGAGCCTTTTCACTAAAGATGGGTATTTCATTACAATTCTCCTCAGGATACCACCCACAGACCAATGGGCAGACGGAGAGAGCCAATCAAAACCTAGAACAGTATCTTCGTTGCTTCATAACCGATACACAGGACGATTGGGTGGATCTGCTACCTTGGGCCGAGTTTGCCCTCAACTCCCTACATAATGACTCCACTCAAGAATCTCCCTTTCTTGTAAATTTCGGGTTTCACCCATCCCGCTTACCCTCCTCCCCCCTATCCTCTGGGGTACCACCGGTTGACAAACGTATCACCCGACTGAAAGACTTATGGAGGAAGATTCAGGAGAACCTAAGAGTGGCTACTGGAAGACAGAAACTCCAGGCAGATCGCCATCAACGCTTGGTTCCGGAATTTTCTCCGGGAGACAGGATGTGGCTATCATCCAGGAATATTCGTCTAAGAGTCCCCACCATGAAGCTGGCACCCAAGTTTCTCGGTCCCTTTCCCGTGCTTAGGAAGATCAATCCGGTGGCATATCGCCTGCGTCTTCCGCCCTCAATGAGGATTCCTCCGGTTTTTCATGTATCCTTGCTAAAACCTGCATTTCAGAGTCCTCGTTTCTCCGAGACCACTTCTCCTCCACTCCCCCTTCTGATCCAAGGGCAACAGGAGTACGAGGTCCAGTCTATCCTGGATTCAAGGATTACAAACCTGGTCTACTGGAGGGGGTTCGGACCTGAGGAACGCTCATGGGTTCCCCACCGAGATCTCCACGCTCCTTGACTCGTCCAAGCATTCCATCGTAGGAATCCTTCCAAACCGTACCATGGATGCCCAGAGGTCGCCCCTGAAGGAAGGGGTACTGTGACAACTGGGGAGTCACGCCACCCTCGGCGTGCTCCCCACTCACATGCAGCTCTGCCGGGTCCTCTCGCGGCACGCAGGCAGCCTCCCTCCAAGACGCCGATCGCAGCTCCACGTGGGGGCGCGCGCACGCCGATGCTCCTCTTCTAATGTCGGCCCTGCGGGTATGCCCGGTCATGCGCCTGCAAGCGCAGCTACATGGAGGCGCGGCCACACATGAGGCGCACCAACCCTTAAAGGCACAGCACCTCAAACCATTGCTGTAATTAAATGCAGCCTAACTACTGGGCTTTATTACTCCTCCCCTGGGAGTCATGCTGGACCTATCTCTGCCACAGCCTGGCCTTTTCACACACCCCCACCTTGCTGCCCTGCCATTGGACCCTCTCTCCTACATATGCCCTACAGTTTCACTGACTCGAGGGCTGAGCATAGAACCAGTTGTTATCATCACTCTCTGCCTTCCTAGTCCTGTCTTGTCTTGTTTTGCAGTCTTCCTCGTGTACCGAACCGGCTTCCCCTACAACTCTCTGCACCTCTGGCATCCCGAACTTGGCATACGGCAATACGACTCTCCGCACCTCTGGCACCACGAACTTGGCATACGGCAATACGACTTTCCGCACCTCTGGCACCCCGAACTCGGCAAACGGTAAAACGATTACGTCTCTCTCTCTAACCCCGGATTTGGCTAACAGCACCCACTACCATCTGTACCTCTCCTGCCCCGACTCGGACTCCCAGACCACTCTACTCTCAAGACGTGCCCTCGTGGCGTTATATCCTATCCCACCTCAGCACCGCGGTCCCGCCTCATTTGTGGTGAGCTCAACCTGACAAGTAAGCTGCAGATCGATCCGTTCTCCTGTAATCAATAACTTTGCTCAGGGTTATGTAATTAAAATCTTGCACAATTATTGAAAATGTAGTCCTGCAATATGATTGACTGAGCAGTTACTACAGTAGATACAATTGGTGGACAGCTAGGGAGAGGGCTGGGCTCAAGAGCCAGAGCCTATCAGGAGTTTGTTCTCATCGTACAGACGCACATGTACTGTAGGATATTGCGTGAACTGCTGCTTTAATTCCCAATGGTGCGACATAAGAAAAATATAAAACTTCCCTTCAATAATTATATACCGCATAAAAATATTATAGATAATATATGCGTGTATGTAAATACACACATACAAACATGCTGAAATACACCATCTATCCAATCTTTAAATGACTAAGACCTAAATGTATATAGAGATGTATAAAGATGTGCATGTAACATGCATGTAAATAACTCAAATCAGTACTATCTATAACTGATTGACTCAAAAAAATATATTAGAAGACAGGGAAGAACGGGCAGAAAGACTCGGAAGGAGAAAATAGACACTAGACAATGGTACTGGGGTACCTTTTTTAAACGAAACACCTGCAAGCCGACACATTACTGAAGCGCATGCGCATTACAATTCATGAATATCTGCCATCTGGCGGACACGCGAAGAATTTCAACCTATTAAATCCGAACCATTCTCAATAAACGCATCAACCGCGCGTCAACCGCGCTTGACCTGCGCATGACCTGTGGCTGAGAACGCAAAATGAATGCGGCATGCTCCCGGTGAAGTGCGTCACATTCCAGGAAAAAGCCAGGGAAAAACCGGCGAAGTTTTAGAATAAAATGAGCCGCAGCAGTATGTGTGTATTTACATCCACGCATATATTATCTATAATATTTTCATGCGGTACTGTATACAGTATATTTTAGTGAAGGGAAGTTTTATATTTTTACAGTTGCCATGAAAACTACTCTGGTGTAAGCTCCATCTTGGTACACTGTCGGCCTCCATAAAATGCATTTTTTTTCCAAGTCCCCTCTCTCGCATCACTTCTCGCAGTATTTTCTGGTGAGAAGAATCTTTGATAAAATCGCAATTCCAGAGCTCCGATTAGAATTGCACGATTTTATCAAAATTGCAAGTTTGGGCTTCTCGCCAGCTCCCGCACAATGTGTTTGGCCGGGAACCAGAAATATCGAGAAAATGCCTTCCGCGCACGATTTCACCAACTCATCGAGGCTTTCTGAATAGCCATATAGCAAAATTTTGCGAGAACAGCTCAAAATCCTGGATGAATTGGTTATCGAATTTATAGAATAGGCCCCTAGGAGTGAGACTGCATCAGTCACTCTCCCTGCGTGTCTCTAACAGGTGATCGAACAGCATTCATTTTATTTTCATAACACAGTATTGGAGCAGAGGGGCTCTGGAGCTGAACTGCATTTATTTCAGGTCCAGGGACAATTTGCTTCCTGAGTTACAGGCCCAATTATGATGTGCCGGTATCCCAGTCATTTTTAAATGGAGACGGAGAGACAGGGGGAGGGAGAGGAGAGAGGGAGAGAGATGAGGGGGAGAATAGAGAGATAGACATGAGGGGGAAAGGGGAAGGAACAGATAAAAAGATGCTGGGAAAAGAAACCTCAGGTTGTTAGAGAAGATGACATGAAGGGGAAAATATATAGGGGATTAAATAAAGAGAATGGCATGTGTGAGAAAAGAGAAGAGGGGGGGAAAAAGACATGAGGGGAAAAAATATAAATACATGAGGGGAGAACAGAGATAATGGGATGAGCAGTGTAAGAAGAGAAAGACATGGTGGGGGAGAGAAAGTAATGCTGGGAGTGGAGAGAGACATGCTCGGGTGGGAGGGACAGCGAGTATTGCTGGGAGGAGAGGAGAGAGATGATGGGGAAGGGGAGTGAGACATGCTGGGGGGAAAGGAGAGAGACATGCAGGGGAGTAAAGGAGAGAGACATGCTGGGGTGAGAAAGATGTGGGGGAGGAGAGAGAGAGATGATGAGAGGGGGAGAGTGGATGATGGTGAGGAGGGGGAGAGATGAGGAGGAGGGGAGAGATTATGATGGGGAGGGGAGAGATGAGGAAGAGGGGGAGAGATTATGATGGGGGAAGGGGAGAGATGATGAGGACGGGGAGGGATGAGGAGGAGGGGGAGAGATTATGATGGGGAGGGGAGAGATGAGGAAGAGGGGGAGAGATTATGATGGGGGAAGGGGAAAGATGATGAGGACGGGGAGGGATGAGGAGGAGGGGGAGAGATTATGATGGGGGAGGGGAGAGATGAGGAAGAGGGGGAGAGATTATGATGGGGGAAGGGGAAAGATGATGAGGACGGGGAGGGATAAGGAGGAGGGGTAGAGATTATGATGGGGAAGGGGAGAGATGATGAGGACGGGGAGGGATGAGGAGGAGGGGGAGAGATTATTATGGGGGAGGGGAGAGATGAGGAAGAGGGGGAGATATTATGATGGGGGAAGGGGAGAGATGATGAGGACGGGGAGGGATGAGGAGGAGGGGAAGATATTATGATGGGGGAAGGGGAGAGATGATGAGGACGGGGAGGGACGAGGAGAGAGAGGATCAGGGAGAGAATGGAGGGAGGGAGAAAAAAATTGTAGTCCGAATGAATATTAATGGGGCCTGAAATCTTCTTTGTACGGGGGCCCATGCATGTCTAGCTACGCCACTGAACCAGACCCCCTTTTCTTAATCAGGTGATGCAATATCGTCTGTCCCATTTCTACCTTAAATACCGTATTGGCCCGAATATTGTATGCCTCGCACATAACACGACCCTACAGTTTTGAAGGTGTTCTACATAAAAAATGACAGGTGTTAGGCTGCGCATATAATACAAGGACAGCTTTTGGAAGGACATTTTTAGGAAAAAAACCTAGCACTATATTAAGGCCAATACGATAATTAAGTGTACATCCATGATCATTTTGTATCTTTTTAAATGAGTGTTTTTACCATCCCATGAGCCCTAGGGCACCTGAAAAAAATGAATAATGACTTATTGATAGGGTACTGTATGTATTCACAGTGTGCTGAACTTTTCTGGTCTCGTCACAATCTGTGTCAACATGCGTGCTACACACGTTCCCCTTTTCATTATTCTATTATTTAATTGTTTGCCTCGGGTAAAAAATTTAATTTCTTCTGCCAATCAAAAGTGTGAAAAATTAAAAGGTCAGCATACTATATCACTGTTCTGCACTCATTAGGTGTAGTTGATATTCTTATGTTGCAATTAAGGAGGCAGATTATAAATAATGCAGCCCTCCCAGTTATACACGTTGGATGTATAATAAAATAAAATCTCGTAGCTGTCATCTTATGATCTCTTGGGACGCTGATCCCAGAACATCTGGAAGAGGTGTAGTTTATCAATGTATTAGTAGACGAAATAGTCACAATTAAAAATAGATGTACATTTTAATGGTGGCTCCCATCACAACACATATTTGACAATATTAGTTTTAAGTGAAATAATGTGACATCGAAACAAATGCAGATGGTGTTCGGATTATTCAAATTTAAGAGCCAGAGCAGTAGTGAAAACTAAATCACAGACTATTAATGAATGCCTGGAAGTTCAGGAATTATCAGTTCTGCTTTAAATACTTTAGACTCTGGATGTTTATGGTAATGTAATAGAAAAGTTATTGATAAATGATTTACATTGAATAACCAACAGTTGTTTGCCAATGCTCTTTGTCCATACTATAGGTAAATGCAAAAACTATCCAAGCAGCAATATTAAACAGTGATTATGGGAAATTGATTGCCAATGATAGCAAACCAATGAAAAGTATTTTGGAACTTATAAATGTTAGCACATTTTGGAAGCTTCAAATACATGTAAAATTGTTCTTTTGTGTGTATTTTAAAGCGTACAAGTTTGCTAGACTTGACAATGCAAACCTAAAGTCGCAAAACATGTGAAACCTTATATGTTTTTATTTAATAAATCACTTCTTTAGTATTAGATAATAATGACTGTGTTTTTTTAATTCAACTCTTAACACCATTTTGAATGAGTTTTAACATACTGAGCATCTTTTGATTTCTATAGCAGGTTTTAGCACACCTCCCCAGCAGTGCAAGATCGTTGTAACACTTTCCTGTTTTTGATAATCTGTTTCCAATATTCCTAGAAGTTTGAGCTGTAAACTGTAACAATAGTCAATGTAATATCAGGATACATTGTAGCTGCTGAGGTACACTGACTGAAGGATTGATTGAAACTGAAAGACTGCCATTATGTTAGGCACACAATCAGGATTTGGACAGATTTATAATAAGGCACCAAACTATTGCCATCTTAGGTAAGAATGTAGAATCATACATTGCCACATGCCTTACATATTCAGATAAGAAAAAAAGAGAAAAGATGGAGGAATGTAGTATTGCTGGATGTTTTTCTGCTCATTTTAATACAGTACCTCAAAAATGTAAAATGGGTCATTTAGTAGTTTGAACTTGAAGATCTTATAATTGAATTTTGGTAATAGTGCAAAGAGATGACACTCGCTCTAAACTGAGAGGGTAATACCCAAGGAGGGTAATACCCAATACCCCATGCTTCCTAAAAAGACAAGGAAAACTACAAAATATAGGAGAAAGAGAAAATCATCTAGAGTGGATGCACTCTTACAAAAATCCCTTAAGTGTATATTAACACTTTGGTGTATATTAACACATGAAAGCCCGTCATTTACATATCCAAAAGGACCATGCAGATATGTAGTCTTCTTTTCTTGGGGTTGAGGAGGAGCGCAGGATAAGCTCGTGATATGCAAAAAAATAAAAATATATATAGTGCAGATGGTAATTCACTGCTACAAAAATTATAAAAAACGTAAGAAATGAACTCACAAAAATCGTGTTAAATCACTGCATGTCAGAGATCCTTCTCTCTCTGACTGGAGCCCTTTGTGTAACTGGAGTCTGTATACCTCTCAATGAAGTGGATGATATGCAAATAAAGGAAACCACAAATAGTGCATATTGTATGAACTATAAATATGTATTAAACACAGATATTAAGGAAACTCACATTTTCCATAATTAAGATGGGTAGTAGAGAGAACCGCCGATAGAAGGTTGGTAAAAAGTAAGCTGCTGCTCGGTGCTTCACTTTCCCCTCACAGTGTAGTTCCGTATCAGTCAGTGCCGTTGCGTCACTTCCGGTTTCGCGTCACGGGTGAGGGCGGGAGGCCAGAATGGGAGCAATCTCAGCAGTAGTTTGCCAGTCCTTCCAGGCGCAGGATCTCTCCAAACTCTAACTCTTGTTTTCAGGAATCTCTTTACTTCTTACTCCTCTCTCATGGTCATTTAGTACTTCTTACTTACATCAGCACGCATGCGGAGGGGGAAACTATAGCCGCGCTGATGACAGATGCAGGGGGTTAGTGCATCTGCTCAGCGCGGCTCAGCCCGCCTCAGCGAGGCTGAACTTACTATGTCCCAGGCCTTAGAGAGCGTTGGGGTTCCTCAGAATTTTACATCAGGTTACTTAATTAAAAAAAGGTTGGAAACCACTGCGATAGCTAATTCATAGGATTGCTGAGTGCTCAGGTCCAATCTGATAGCAGTTAGTGCTCTATCCTTTGGATTTCAAAGGCTAAATGCTTGATTTCTCACCAGGCTATAACTATGTTCAATTGGTAACTTTGGCAGCGTATAATTGCCTCTATGCATGTATATAGCTTCACACGAAGCACAATTATACCAGTAAGTGTAACTGTGTATTAGATCACCTGTAATACCTGTCTTTGAGACAGATTACCATATAAAGTAGGAGCTTTATCTCTCCTCTGCTAGCCCCATTACTGAACGCTTGCATAAGCAGCCTGTTATAACAGGATTGAGATCGCGAGCTGTGAGCCCTTAATTGTGCATTGAGCTACTAGTATGCCAGCTATTGTACTTCAAAAATCCCTGCAAGATCTCTTAAATGATGCCACATAACAGAGGGAGATCGCGTTTGTAAGAGATGAGTGCAGAGGTATGCAATGGAGACTGCTTTTAAGGTGAAATTAAAATGAGGCTTTATTGCCTGTTCCTCTAAACAATACATCAAACAAAAAGGTACATAAAACAATAAACACCTATCCTTGTGTACGGGCTAACTTACTTCCCCAGTCCCTCTCTTGCAAGGCTGGGGGGAAAAGCCCCTTACCCACGTACCCAAAAGTCTCAGCTGTACCTTAACACAGGTGGCCCCTTCAGGTCAGTGGTGTCCGGGTAGGTGTCTGCTGGAGGGTCTAGGCATAGAGGTCTGGTCCCCGTGTGTCTTTCTCTCAGTACACAGCCCTCCTTTTCTTTCTGTCAGCTCCATTGTGAGCTAAGGAATCTCCTTCCTGTTGCTCAGATCAGGTTTTTTCTAACCGTCCTAATCAGCCAGATGGAGTCTGGTTGATTGCCTGTGCACACTGCTGGATTAGAGTCAGTTTCTCTCCAACAGTGATATGTCCCTGTTACAGCGTTCTGCAGGAATGCTGAAATAATCTCCTTGATAATAAATGGACCAACCGGTGAAGCACGTTTTCCCTACAGCTGTTTCGCCATCTCAGCGGCTTCTTCCTGTAGGACGTAATCTCCCTCTGATACACGGCATCATTTAAGAGATCTTGCAGGGAATAAATGACCCGCCCATCCTCCAGTCACAAATACAGATACCTGAAAGGAGAGATATGTTCCACATTCTGTTTTTGCCACAAGCAGCTCGCATAGAAAACCCATGTTGAATTCCGTTGCTGATTTCCCTTTTTTAAAGCAATGTTTAAAATATTTCTAAATACGTTACCAGATTTCTAATGGCCGCATTTATTTCATCTTGGACTGCCACCTCCTGACACTGAGACATCAGGAGAAAATGGGCTTCGTGAGCATCAATGCATGATAGGCTGTGTCTGTAGGTGGATTATGGAGTTGGTGACTGTATAATGCCATCTCACTTAACATAATCTTTTTATTTGACCGTTTCACTTATAAGAGGATAGCCTCACTCTGTGTGACAGATATGTTTTTTAATGTTTTATAAAGCATTGTTACAGCCTGATGTACAACCTAACTGGTAAACCATCACAATTATTGGACAATCTCTCTTACTGGTAGCCAATGAAGCTGAAAGATCTTGATAAAAGGTCACCTGGTGGGCTATTGATTCATCACCATTGTTTAGAAGGCAAGTGCAATTAGGAATAAAATATACTGGAGACTGTAACATACAGTATTGATGGAGTATATATATATATATATATATATATATATATATATATATATATATATATATATATATATATATATATATATATACGCTGTAGATTTGGTTTTAATTCAACATTGTGTGCTCTCTAGATTCCTTGACATCTGTGCGCTCAATTAGTGACAATTCTTGTTAGGGTACTCGTATTAAGTTATATATATTATTGTATTTGTTTATTCAATGCGTTACCAGGAAAGATATACTGGGATTGATATTTACAACCTGATTCTGCAGGGGACTTTGTGTTTGAGCATCATAGTATTGGACCCTCTTTCATCACTTCTTAGTTTAGGGTTTGTGACGGAGCAGCCTGTAGGCAAGGGCAGTAAGACGCAGAGACAGAGGGTTCTGCTTAACTGGATTGGTTTATTTACCAGGAGACAACTAAAACATTGGGGCTACTGTCCCTTTAAGAAAACCAAACAATAAAATAAACACCTATTCCCATTAGGTAAACTAAATAAATGTTTCTCCGCCCTTTCTATCAGTCCAAACTTATAGCCACAATATTAGTAAGACAGGGAACAATATAGAAAGTCTTATCTGACATGCTGGTCCGGCGTCTCCGATTTCTCCAGCGCTGGCTTTGAGGTCCTGCTGCTCCCAGGAAGTCTTTTGCCCTTCTTTGTGCACAGGCTTCTTCTACTATGTGGGGCTTTGAGTTCCCCACTGTTGCCAGGCAAACTCCTCTGGTCAACAAAGCCTGGATCTCTGCGGGCAGGTACCCTGTTTGTGATCCTCGCATAGACTCCAAACAGGGACAGTGACAGGCTATCATTTCCTGCTTTTTATACCTGTTCAATCAGGATATTATTACCTCCACCTCCCAGTTCAGGTAGGAAACCCGACACCAGTGCAGTTTTCAGCATTGTAAAGGGAGTTTAACCCCTGGACTCCCTTGCAGGGTTACTATAGAAGAGTCGAATTATGAGAATCATAGACCTACACACCGGAAGTAGTACATTTAAACATGAATAAAAGCTACCAGCATATCCCTCTAAAGTCTAAACATTTCCTCAACCATTCTTAGAATCACAGACAATATAATCCCCCATTTGCACCTACAGCATATTAATAGAAGCAGGATATGGAATAAAATCTAGAAGATTATAGTGGATTACCTGTTTGTGCTGCATATTTACACAAACAATTTACCAAATTCCCCCTGCTTGCTTCAGTATCATAACATCAACTGAAGATAAGGACCATCAATTGCAGATAAGGACCATCAATTGCAGATAAGGATCATCAATTGCAGATAAGGATCATCAACTGCAGATAAGGGCCATCAATTGCAGATAAGGACCATCAACTGCAGATAAGGACCATCAACTGCAGATAAAGGCCATCAATTGAAGATAAGGACTACTTGAGCACCCATGCCCCCATTTCCAGCTCCTATTTGTCTTAGACATCATATTTTCCTATCATTATGATATTTTTGTGTCAATTCCAAGTTCCCAAGCATTTTATTCTCTCCTACAAGCCTTAGGTCCCTTATATGTTATATTTAGCTGCTACACAAAACTTTCAAATACATATATCCCAATCCATACAGGAAGGTATTTTAGTATCGATAAGAAATATAATTTATCATACATTTAAACTACATACACTTTATAGAATGTGTGGAATTCATAACTGCTATTTGCAAAATAATTACAACATGCCTCTCACATATCATACAGTGGCGGCCGTTTTTATTCTTCTGCGGCCTTTTCCCCGCGATTTTAAAAATCGCGGGCAAATCGGGGCAGATCGCGGGATGATGCGGCCCATTCACGGCCGTTTTCCGGCCGTTTTGTGCGCCTGCGGGCATTGCCGGGCATTACCATTGTCTAGCGCTAAGCGCTCCATTGTTTAGCACTAAGCGCTTTCTTTGTCTAGCGATCAGCTGTTATCAGCTGTTTTCGGGCCGCTTTCGGGCCGCGCAGAGAAGACCCGTGACCACAGGCAAACATGCCCAAAAATTTTCGGGTATGTTTTAGGATAAACGTGGTCGCAGCAGTATAAAGTCCAACATTCAAAAACAGTTCAGGTGCCACTGCACTCTCCCATCACACTTCTATCACCTGACGAAGGTGATACCCCGAAACGTTGCGCTCTCCGTTTCAATGTCTGCTTTAGGCTGTTCAATAAATATATGTTAAATGAATATCAGATATTTCTGATTCAGTCATGTAGACGAGTGTGGAGGAGATTATTTTTTTCTACATTTCCAAAAACGTATCACTAATGACATATATTTCATGCTTGGTTAGAAGAATTAAATTGCACATAATGAAACAGCCAATGTTTCTTTTTATCTCCTTTATTAATGCAAGAAGGCAGATATGACTCAAAATGAATTATGGTTATTTTTAATTTCAAGAACTCAGTGGAGAAAGTTGCTATTAAGTATTTATGCAAGTATTTAATTATGAACCTTAAAAGTGGACTGCCTGGGGGCGTGGCCAGGAGGCTGAGAGAGTCAGCCGCAGATTGCTCTGCTCTCCCAAAAAAACAACACAAGAGCCGGAGAAACCCCCTTAAAATCGGGGATAAAAAAAATTAAAAAGGCCACTCACGGGTCCGGGAGACAGACGGAGGGGTCTCTGGACAGCCCCAACCATGAAAATCAGGAGAAATCGGGAGAAATTCAACCGCCCACGGGTCCCCCCTTCGCCTCCTGGGTGATCCAAGATGGCTGCCGGGATCGCGTGGCAGAGGTAAACCACCGATCTCAGAGCCCCACAAAGGAGAAGGAGGTAGGGGGGAACCCCGCAATCAAAAGGCAGGGACTTACCATAGCCCTCTCCCGACCACCACCGCGCCTTACCTTGCAGGCCAGAGGTGCGCTGCTGCAGCAGCAGACAGGGGGGGGGGTCGCCGCCCCCACTTCCTCACACAACCATCTCCACGCACCCGTGATCTGACGGCTGCTGACCGGAGGTGAGCTTGACCGGAGCAGGTACCTTCCCGTGTGGCTCCGGGGCCCTGTGAGCTCCTTGGGAGGGGGGGTAATCAAAGGGAAAGAGACTCACCATTCGGTGCAGCCCTGCTGGGAGGCACCCGCGGCCATCTTGGTCCACCCAGCCTGCACAAACAGTGCTGGGAGGTGGTCGGGGGCCATCTTGGTCCACCCAGCCTGCACAAACAGTGCTGAGAGGTGGCTGGCGGCCATCTTGGTCCACCCACAGCACTCAATACATCTGAAAGTGCTAATGAAAACCACTCACTCTCCCTCCCCTACAACTTACCCTTATTGTGAACCCCAACATCTTCTATAAACCTCCCATTGGTGCCAAAGAACAAAGGCTCAATAAAAAGCAATCATGGCACTGCTACCAATGTGTGTGTGATCAGGACTCCATTGGAATGAGGGGGCTTATTCCAACTTAATTTTTTTTTTTTACATCACCTAAATATACTCAGCTCTATTCAAAGCCAAAAACTTACTAAGTAAAAACAACAAACATGCCATCCACTAAACAAAAATAAACGGCAGCCCGGCGTGAGGCATTGCTTTTCTTTAAAAAACAAAATACCAAAGATCAAGAAGCGTCTACCGCAGGCGGAGACGCAGACTCAGATCTAGACTCTGGAGAAGAGCCGGACACTCCACTTACCCGCAAAGAAATGATGGTGTTTGTACAAGAACTAAAAAGCTCTTTCCACTCTGAGATGCAGAGCTTCCGCCGCATAGGAGACCGCATTGTGGACTTGGAGGAGAAGGTAGATAACACCGCCCTTGCACAGGAGACCCAAGCGCAATATATCGAGGAATTAAAAACTCAAGTCAAAACAATTTTCGATAAACTGGAAGATACGGAGAACCGGTCAAGACGCAATAACCTGCGGATCAGAGGTATCCCGGAAGAAGTGGACAACGCACAACTGGACGCATATCTCACTCGGCTTTTCATGTCCCTGTTACCCGAAACATCGGATGAAAAACTTCAGATGGACATAGCCCATAGGCTTAATAGACCGAAAGGCCTAGATCCAGCAAAACTATGAGACGTGATCACACACCTACACTATTTCCGTATAAAAGAGGAAATATTGAGAGCCGCTAGAACCACCCCAAAGATAGAGCAGGATAACGTTCCACTCCTCATCTTCCTGGACTTGGCTCAAACCACGCTAAAACAAGCGGAGAATGTTCGCGCAGATCACCAACTCACTGCGGAACAATAAAATCCGCTATCGCTGGGGTTTCCCGTGCAAAATATTGTTCACTTATCAAGAGATGATGTACATTCTACTCTCACCAGAAGGAGGTGAGGAAAAACTACAATCATTGGGCTTACTCGAACCAGAGGATCCGGAGGCCTCTCAAAGGCCACGTCATTCACCCAAGGCACAACGACAGGCATGGGTGAAAACACCAACATCTGGCCGAGCAAAGACCCAACCCACTTGAAGAACTAGAGCTGGATACTTACTTAACACCCAGTTAAGATGGCAGACAAGCCAAAGCGTGGTCTGGACTTAAGGTACTAATCGAGACATGGCCCACTCCAGTAATCAACCTAAAAACTAACCAACGGTTGCGGTACCTGGAACACATTGACCAACTCGAGCAAGCCACAACGACCACGACAACCTGCACATCAAGAAGTTACCGAGTTTTCTAGTTTCTAGAACGTACTAGTCCCAAAATCTAGGTTATTTCCTTCTCCATTGTGAAACTGTTCTCCCAAGTTACCCACAAGTTCGAGTCATTCAAAGTTTGATAATCAGTTTTAACTAAGCTGAACACTTAAAGGGACTGATATACAATGTTTGTTTGGAACTGTTTTCTAGATAAAAGTGTATGTGTAATATAAGTCTATATGTTGTCTATAATAGAATTGGTCCCCCAAAGTTCAGCTACCAATTCTTTATTACAGGCTAAAATATTAAAGGTTACGTTTTAGGTAACTTTCTCCATGTTATTTATCCCTCTCCCCCTGTAGACTACGAATCCAGAGTCTGCCAAACTATAGCTGCCAGTCAACCCTACTTAATGCTTCTAAAATTGAGAAAGGATATGTTGATGTAAACAGTTATAACGTTCAATGCCCCCCATTCTTGCTTTTATTTCCCTGATGTGTAAGATCACACACACAACCCACCCCGTACTCTTTGGGGTGATTTTGTTTTCCCTTTTCGAAAGCTTAGCTCCTAAACAAAGGAGCACTGCGGCGCTGAGCCGCTGGGCCACTGCCTGCCACCCTCAGGTTCATTTAACCTGTGAGTGCGAGAGACTCGCACCACGGGTCCCACTATGGCTGGTCCCCCCAAACAATGTTTGGAAGCCGGGGTCCTCGGTTTACCCCTCCCCTCCCTCTCTATCCCTCCCCTCCTCCTAGTTTTGTAAGCATTTGTCACTACCATGTAATAATATGTATATCTCTCGTTTTATATGTTCTCATAGCAGATCGTTTCCGAAGACGGATGTACCGACTCTTCAACTATATGTAAGTTATCACTCTGTTCATTTGTATTATAGAACCTTGAACCACCACCATGCTGATTAATATAATATCCCAAAACACCAAGGGCTTAAACACCCCCCGAAATAGACGTATTGCTCTTTCGGAAGCCAAAAGACTGGCAGGAGATATAATCTTGCTACAAGAAACTCACTTGAAAAAGGAGGATCAGACACTGCTGTTCAGCAATGACTACCCTCTAGTCTACCACTCATCAGCTCCCACGAAAAAAAAATGGCGTAGCGACACTTTCCATAAAAACTTAAACTTCAAAGTAGATAAAATTAAAAGTGATCTCGCTGGGAGAATTCTAATTATTACAGGGTCACTGGAATCCACTGATATAACAATAGTCAACACTTATGCCCCTAACGAAAACCAAGAATCCTTTTTCCAGGAACTAACAAATTTAATTCTCTCTGTCCAGAAAGGCCTTTTAATTTTAGCAGGAGATCTAAACGCAATTATGGACCCAAATCTAGATAAATCCCCCAGTCCCCCCCCCCCCCCCCCCACCACAAAAAATAGTTCCCTCTACCCGGGGACTTGTATCTATGACCAAGGATCTATTGTTGGTAGACTCCTGGAGATTAGATAATAGCAATGTAAAGGATTTCTCCTTCTTCTCTCACCCCCATAATAGCTATTCTCGAATTGACTATATCCTAATAGACCAACAAATTAGCGATAATATTTCCTCAGCAGTAATTGCCTCCTCTGCTTGGTCAGACCACTCTACGCTTATAACCAGACTTGTAGGCCTCACCCCCAAAAATATTACAAGGTCGTGGTCCTTGAATGAATCCCTACTACTGAACCTACAAAATTTCCAACTAATAGAAAAAGAACTGGCCCAATACTTTGAATTAAACAATACCTCAGAGGTTTCCTCTTTTACCCTTTGGGAGGCCCACAAATCAGTGATAAGAGCCAAACTGATTGCCCTGGCTTCTCAGAAAAAAAAAGAAAAAACAAAACAAATTGAAACACGAACACAAAAACTATCAGAATTAGAATTTATTCATAAATCAAACCCATCTCGAAAAAACTACAGGCAGATAATCTCAGTGAGGGGCGAACTAAACCTTTTGTTGGTGTCAAACGCAGAAAGAGCTATAAGATGGACCCAACAGAAATACTACGAAAAAAGTAATAAAGCTGATAGAATGCTGGCACGCAAATTAAAGCAAAAACAAGCTAAAGCTAAAATTCACAACATCCACACTAAAAATGGCTCAGTATCCCACAATCCCAAAATTATAAACGACGCATTTAAAGATATTACACATCCCTATACAACCTACCAGGCCCAAAGGGAGACTCGGCTAAAAACAAAAGAGCAATAAAAATTCGAAATTACCTAGCAGAATGCCGACTCCCCACCCTAGATTCGAACGATATCATAAACCTCGAAAAAACTATAGAGCCCCTGGAAATTATGGACGCCATAAAATCCCTGAAAATTGGGAAGGCCCTGGTCCGGATGGATTTTCTAATCTTTATTACAATAAATATTCCACAATGCTCCTCCCATTTCTTACCAAAGTATTTAATGAGATGCTACTAGGCCTTCCCCCTCCTAGGGATATGCTTTGCGCTACCATAGTGGTAATCCCAAAAGATGGGAAAGATCTATGTTCTGTGCTCTAACTTCAGACCTATCTCATTGTTAAATACTGATCTAAAACTTTATGCAAAGATCTTAGCCAACAGATTAAATAATATCCTCCCTAAACTGGTTCATCCGGACCAGGTGGGGTTTGTTCTGGGCAGACAAGCCCTTGACAACACTAGGAGGACAGTGAATCTAATACACGTAGCACAAAACACAAAGTGTCCATCTCTATTACTCTCTTTAGACGCAGAAAAAGTGTTCGATCGATTAGACTGGCAGTTTATGTCAGCTACGCTTTCGCAGATGGGATTCACAGCTAAAATTCTAAACAGCATAAACACACTATACTCCACACCAACGGCCATGGTGAGGACGAACAACTCCTTATCTGATCCCTTTTCAATATCAAATGGAACTAGACAGGGTTTTCCGCTCTCACCTCTGTTGTTTGCCTTAGCTATAGAACCATTAGCATGCCGGATAAGGATGAACCGCAATATTGCGGGTATTCCTGTTGGTCAGGAAGAATTCAAAATAGCTATTTTTGCGGATGATATACTATTGACGCTCTCAAAACCTCTTACATCCCTCCCTAACCTTTTTCATGACCTGTCAGAATTTGGCTCCCTTTCAGGTTATAAAATTAATCATTCCAAATCCATGGCCCTTAGCTTAAATCTCCCTAAAGAATTAGTAAAATTATTCCAAGTAAATTTCAACTTTAAATGGAATTCGAACCATATTAAATATCTAGGGGTCCAATTAACAAAAGATTACTCGACTTTATACAACGCAAATTTTAAACCCTTTTTCGTCCAGATAGATAAGGATTTAACCACTTGGAATCCATATATAATATCCTGGTTTGGGAGAATAACCACCATTAAAATGAATATTCTACCAAGACTCCTCTATCTCTTCCAAACTCTTCCGGTTAAAATCTGTCAGAAAGACCTAAACAATATACAGAAGAAAATTTTGAAGTTTGTCTGGCAAAATAGGCGACCCAGAGTTTGTAGAGATATTCTTTACAAATCCAAATCAGAAGGAGGCTTAGCTCTCCCGAACTTACAAAACTACTATAGAGCCGCACAGTTGAGGCAACTCATTAGCTGGCATTCAAACCCAACCGAGAGGAGGTGGGTCGAGATAGAAGACCTGATTTGTTCCCCATGTAAAATAAAAAATCTCCTCTGGCTCAACAAAAAGTCTAGACCACCTGAGACCTACAAGAACCCAGTGATATCCTTTGCCTGTAATCTCTGGGACTCCATCAAAACCAAGTTCCAACTCACCGATTCCCCTTCCCTTATGCAACCACTATTCTCTGACCCTTCCCTTCCTTTTTACTCAGGAAACCCGCATTCCCATACCTGGATTCAAAAAGGACTCACAAGAGTCAAGGATATCCTCACCCAAGGGAAAGTCCCCCCATGTGCTTCGCTACAAACAAACCACGATATCCCCTCCTCCGATTCTTCAGATTTCTCCAGGTTAGGCACTATATCCAATCAGTCTACAAACCAGGTCGAACCCATGCTTTGACTTTGTTTGAGGACTGGTGTCTACACCAACCCCACGCAAAGGGCACTATCTCTAGAATATATCACAGTTTATCCTCTACCAAGAACAACCAAACCCCCGATAACTATATGGTATCCTGGGAAAAGGATCTTAACGTCTGTATAGATCTCGATACCTGGACAGACATCTGGGAAGCTGCTTCCAAAAACTCATCATGCGTTGTAATTAAGGAGAATATTTACAAGTTAATATTCAGATGGTATATGACTCCTGCCAGGTTGCACTCTTTTCTCCCAGGCATTTCCCCTCTGTGCTGGCGCGGTTGTGGTGAAGTGGGGAGTATACTGCACATATTCTGGTCATGCCCCAAAATCCAACAAACATGGATGGAAGTGTTCACCCTAATACACAAGTTACTAGAAATCTCTGTCCCACACGACCCAGTATATATATTGCTAGGAAAACCAATGGCAAATATCTCCAAAAAAAAAAGCTAGAGTAATATCCCAAATTTTAAACGCTACACGGTGTACAATTGCCAAAAATTGGAAACAACCGGCCCCCCCATCCTTAAATCAAATAAACAACAAAATTTGGCATATAGTCCATATGGAAAAACTCTCAGCCTATCTGAACGGCTCCACCTCGCAATTCTCTAATATTTGGGCTCCTTGGTCCCGTCATGCAGGTATATCCCCATACAACGTCAGACAAATACACAAAATATATCTCCATATATAGACTAAAATACTTTGAACAGAGTGATACATGTGGTATTTAAATTGTTGAATACAGTGCGATATTGGTACAAATGCTACCCCTTCCCTTCCTCCCCCGTTCTCCCTCCTCTCTATTGTTCCACATCCAGTTTATTTGTATTACTGTATCCCCCTTTTCTTTTGTGTAATATGTCGTGTTTACCTTATTTTGTATGTTTGAAAATGCTCAATAAAAACTTACGTAATAAAAAAAAAAAGTGGACTGCCTTTAAATATATTTGGAAACAAAAATGGTATGTACTGTATCAACGTACATTTTGCTTCCATTATTAAACATCAATATTTGTGTTCTGTGGTCATTAAATAACATAATCAGTATTTAGTCATCAAGTTTAAATGTAAAATATTGCAATGTAAAGAGTGCAATGGGTGCTCACCGCAGACTGGACTGAACCGCGAGGCCAAGGTGGGGATATCGATACCCTAACCAGGGGCCACGAAGTAGCTTCCGGAATGCAGATGCATGGTCGTGGTTAGCCGGGTCAGGGTTGGAGAGGTGAGAGTACTAAGGGTCACCTAGCCGAGGTCGAGAGTAGGAGAAGGCACCGTAGTGGTATCCGTAGCAGAGTTCGAGGACAGGAGACATGCCGTAGTATAGGGTCTTGGTGGAACTGCAATGGAAGGAAGAGAGCAAGGCAAGGAATAACAGCTTGCTTGTGACCAGCACAAGTCACATGAAACAACTGTTTATGCTCAGCCAAATTACAGGTGCAAAGACTAAGCATGTAAAGGGTGATTCAGCCAATCTGGGGATGCTGGTCAGCAGAGGCTGAAAGTGAAACCAGAGTGCTGATTCGTTGCTGTGCAGAGTACACACAGCAGGAGCTGATGAGGAAGCCAGTCAGAATCAAACTCCTAAAAAAGAGGAATGTATGAACATTTTGCAATTTTGTCCCTGAAGAAGTTCCTTTGCTGGAGGGAAATGCGCGTTGGACTCGCAATGTTGTCAGTCTCCTACTTGGAGCTGTTTTAATGTAGTGTTTGCAGTCTCCTGGCTCACTGTGTACAGACCTCAGAATCTAATTACTTACTCTATCTTCACAGTCAGCGAGCTTGTTATCCCTGCTCCCTATGATATGTGTGTTCACAGAGCTTATGCTGTGAATTCACCACCAACATATTGCTGTGATTGTCAGTTCTATCATGTTGTAAACTCACCAGTATTAATACTGCGAGTGTTAGCTATACCACTCACAGTGTTTGCACTTCTACACACTGACAATTTATTACCAAAGTGCTCAATGGTAACAACAGCAGCAGAATCGCTGATTATTTATTCATCTAATTGTTCGCTGACTTGCATATATATAGACATACAATTAGGTCTCACAGTTGTCCCAGAGGGGTTAATACCCTGACTTACAGCATCTCATGTCCTCTACATCCCATCATCATTAGGTTGAGTACTGGGATAGTATAATCATATATTTGACGACATGAATGTTTGATAGCGTCGATTTAATTTATTTTTAAATCCACTTTACACAATTCTTTGGTAATATATGTTTTAAGTAAATCTATTAAAAGTTAACTTTTATACGTTGTGGTGTGCAGTTTAGTGAATTCTTTTAGGGGCACAATCATTTTGTGTTTCCCTTCCCCCCTTTTTCTGATTCACTTTTCAGTTCACAGTTTGCACCCACAATTTAATTACCTTATTCACGTATACAATTATTTAATTATATTACTCAATTAGTATGGTCCTGTGATCACTCCCTATCCCCCCCCTGTTGTTAATCTACCAACATTACTGAACTATGACCAATGCCAGTTGTATGGTTAAAAGATTATTGAATATATACAATGTACATATATAAGTATTTAATAAATACTCTACTTCTGATATATTTTACTTGATGTCAGTCCATCAAAATATATTTCTTCCTTCCCTATCCCAACCATATTTAAATATTCATACACATTAAAGTCTGTCAAAAGATATTTCACTCCTCTCAATCTTAAACTTATTTTAAACACTAATACAAAATACGTCACAGCATCAAACTAGGGGGCTAATGCAGTAAAGTCCAAATATCTGTGATAGCTACATTTTTTCTCAGTATACTGGGGCTTTGTATTGTATCCTCATTGAGACAGGGTTGCCTCCTTGTTACACTGCCCCTCATTCAGTATATTGAATCAGGCTTTTATGGTACCTTGGACAGCAGTTTAACACACTTAGGGGCCTATGCAGAGAGCAGCGCTATTTCGAAATTCGCCATTTTTTGGAGATAATCGCGCAGAAAACAGCAGAAAATGGAGATTTCCGAAAAACGCGCCAATTTTTCTTTTCTATTTGTAAAACTCGCCTCGCGGCTGGCGAGAACCTAAATCTCGCCGGTTTTAAAAATATCCTAATGCAGAGAGCCGCGAACGGCATCTAGCGGCTGTTCGCGCCAATAAAATGGCGCTATTGTCTCCTTTTTCCCTTGCCAAAAAAAATTGGCAAGAAGCGGCCGCTCGCGGCCATTGCAAAGGGAAAAAAAAAGGCGCGAATTTGTTTTTACAAGTTTCTGAAGCGCGCATCTCGCCAATTTAAACTCGCCACACGCATCCATGTTAAACATAGCAGAATTCGCACTTTTCTGCATATGGAGATTAAAACTCTCCAAAAAAGCTACTTTTTAATAAATTCGCCATTTTTCAAATTCGCTGCTCTCTGCATAGGCCCCCTACTTACCAATTGTTCCTGGTGCTGAAGTATATTTTTAGAGTCAGGTATCAATTTGGAATATGACATAACCCATATTAAATATATTAATAAGATAAATAACATTTAGAAATCTAAAAAAATAACATCAGTGTAGACAATAAGGGTTCAATATTTTAAATATAAACCTCAGTCTGTTAATTAAATGACTTATTTTATACAGATTTATTGTTATAGTTGTCTAATCAAATGCATTGTGTTGCAATGCTTGCTGGCCCATCTGAGAGTGAAGTAGTTATAAATTTAGCTACAGTTACAGTAACTTAAATCACTTTAACATTGTAAAAAGGCATTAACCCCCGTCTAAAAGGACTTCAATAGAAAGCCTATATTGGCATGAAGAATCCAACAGGGAGCTGGTTAATTGCAGCTAGAGACAATTAGCCAGTCTCCACCCATCAGGCTCATCAGACAGGTAGAAAAGCCTCCTGCTAGAACTGCAGGGGAGATCTCTTGAGCATAAAGACAACTGTGTTGCTACAAAGAGACTCAGAGATATATTGTCTTGAGCACAGAAGGAATGTGTTGTCCCCAAGACACCAGGAGCCAGACCTCTTTACAGGTACCACTTTGGGGTCATAGGTTGGAAAGATGCTTATCCTCCCAGCCCAGCAGGTAGGGACTGAGAATGTGAGTTAGCCCTTACAAAGGGATAGGATGTTTATTTATTTTTGAACTAGCTGAGAGACCCGGCGTTGCCCAGGAGATTGGTGTGTGTGTGTGCTCACGGTGTGCGGTGTTGGTCAGAGGTGCACGCGGTCACGGTGTGAGGAGAGTGTGCATGTGTGTCTCTTCTCCCTGCCTGGCTCCTCCCTGCCTGGCCCGCAGGCCAATGACCTGTCCAGCAGACTTACACACACAAACATTATTTGAGACTTAGGCTAAGGCCCCGCTCCCAGAGTCAGCGCACCCGCACTGCTGACAGGCGGTGCGCTGAGATACACAGACCGCGATATGCGGTCTGTAGGGAGCGGGAGCCGGAGCGGGAGGTGGGCGGGTGGTGGGCGGTTTGACAGGAAGGGGGGGCGTGGCTTGAGCGGAGGGACCCGCTACTCTCCCCCCCCTCCCTCCACGGACTCGGGCTGGAGCTGGAAAGTAAGTTTAAACACACACACGCAGGCACTCATTCATACACACACACACACGCGCGCACACACACACACAGGCAGGCACTCACGCACTCATACACACACACGCGCGCACACACAGGCAGGCACTCACGCACTCATACACACACACACACACACACACACACACACACACACACACACACACACACACACACACACACACACACACACACACACACACACACACACACACACACACACAGACAGAGGCAGGCACTCACGCACTCGGGCACACACAGACAGGCACTCACCTGCTTTCACTCCACACTCCTCCCCGCTCCCCGAAGCCTCTCCTCCTCCCGAAGCCTCCCCTCCCCATTGGCTCACAGCCACACACGTCACGCGTCAACGCTAGGAAACACCATTCTCTGGTGTCTCCAGCGGCTGACGCGCCACAGCGTGTAGTCAGCTGTGCAGCCAGTGGGGACCGGGACCGGCTCGCGAGGATTCCCCTGCTGGTGGTGAACTCGCTACATTGCCGCCCGCGCCAACGAGCGCAGCGGGACCGAGGCCTTATATATATAGATTTCCTTAAACTGTATTGGTTAAAGTGATGGGCTGAATAAAGCCATGGTTTCATTTCCCCAAATCTCTCTCCCTGGTTGTACCTCTGCACATGTCTCTTACAAATATATTAAGCCTGCACTGTAACCGACCTTTAAATCTTACAGTATTTTAATCTTCAAGAAATGTATATTTAGAGGAAAATGCTACATACTCTCTCTTTTCTAATACTAAGCTCTCCAGTGGTATGTGTAGCTTGAGACTTGATTGCAAGGTGCTTTTATCCCACAAAGAACATTTTTAAAACCTTAGACGGAGGCTAAAAATAGTCTCCCCACTGTAAAATACTTTTATAATACATACTGTACATTGTACCAAAGTAATTTTAGTCCACTGAGAGATGTCAGCTGCATTAACACATTGCTGACATTCAATGCAACAGTATATTTTTTTCTCTTGCATTTTTGCAGCTAATAATAAAATTACATTGTGAATAACTCATGTGTCAAACTAATTATTGTGCAAAGATTGCATATTATAGGCGGAGAGTTATTTAAAAAAATGCTTACTACTGTACATTTACATTTATGCCACATACAGTAACAAAAACATTGGAAATTATGCTTTATCATTAATTAAAATAAATTTATAATCAAATCCATATATATTTTTTGCCCTCTTTCTTAAACTGTTTTTCAAATAAGAAAACAGTATAAACAGTATAATATATTATAGATAGACAGATACAGTAAATAGACAGCTAAATCATGACACAGGGTGGTGTGTAATACCAAGTGTTCAAGTCTTGTGAGCACAGCGGTTCATATTTACTAAGCAGGGCTTTGCCATAGGAAAATATCTTACCGCCCATTCAAGTGGATGCGACTCTTATGGCATTCTGTAGCTCCACTTAGTAAATATGCCCAACCATGAATACTATATGTTTTATGCCACAGCAAAGTTAAACCCTTCCCCTCTTGGGTTCATTATTAAATTAGAAATCCTATCAAAACAGTTTTTATATATACAAGTCAGTGAAGTCAGGGCAAACAATGAAGAAAGAAATCCAGTAATCTTCTGTTACAGTGTTTGCTGAAACTATGTTGTGTCTGCTCCCTATATATATATATATTTTCCTATTGGAAATATTTTTCTATTTTAACTTAATGGGACAAGTACCTACACTTATTGAACTACCGGAGTGCCAATGGCTGCATCAATGTATATATATATATATATCTATATACAGTGCTCGACAAACCCGGTCGCCAACTCGCCAGCTGCGATCGGATATTGGCTCGTGGCCAGTAACCTTTCCCCTGCTCTCTAAAAAAAAAATCCCCTGCTCGAAGAAAAAAAAAAAAAAAAATCGGAAAAAAAAAAAATCAGAGCTGATTGGCTGTGACGCGGGATGGAGTTGCCAGGACTTCAAACCTCCCTTTCTGCATGGGTAAGTAATGGGGGGGGGGGGGGAGTGCGTGCGTGTCTCCTCGTGCGTGTCTCCTCGTGCGTGTCTCCTCGTGCGTGTCTCCTCCTCCTCCTCCTCCATAGTATCCTCTTGTATAATTGTGTCAGCTCCTTACAAGACCTGCACTGATCCGGCCATGGAGGAGTTTGTACAGATGCTTGAGGTGGGGGAAATTTAATACACTTTAAATATTTATATATACACTGGTACATCTTTCCCCCTCTCTCCGGCGCTCCCACTGCCCGCACGGGACCTAACATACTCTAATAGGCCGGGGTGCTTCTCTCCCCCCCCCCTCCCTCCGGTGCTTCCGCTGCCCGTGCGGGTCTGAAGATGTTGCAGTAGCCGGGGCTTTTCTCTCCCCCCCCCCTCCCTCCGGTGCTACCGCTGCCCGCGCGGGTCTGAAGATGTTGCAGTAGCCGGGGCTTTTCTCTCTCCCCCCCCCCCTCTGGTGATACCGCTGCCCGCGCGGGTCTGAAGATGTTGCAGTAGCCGGGGCTTTTCTCTCTCCCCCCCCCCCTCCCTCCGGTGCTACCGCTGCCCGCGCGGGTCTGAAGATGTTGCAGTAGCCGGGGCTTTTCTCTCTCCCCCCCCCCTCCCTCCGGTGCTACCGCTGCCCGCGCGGGTCTGAAGATGTTGCAGTAGCCGGGGCTTTTCTCTCTCCCCCCCCTCCCTCCGGTGCAACCGCTGCCCGCGCGGGTCTGAAGATGTTGCAGTAGCCGGGGCTTTTCTCTCTCCCCCCCTTCCTCCGGTGCTACCGCTGCCCGCGCGGGTCTGCAGGAAGTAGCAGGGTGTTTCTCCTCTCTCCCCTCCGCGCACGTCCCTTCCCGTGTGTGTGTGTGTGGGTGGGTATGAGAGTGAGATTGAGTGTTTGTGTGTGTATGGGAGAGAGAGATTGAGTGTGTGTGTGTATGAGACAGAGATTGAGTGTTTGTTTGTGTGTGTATATGGGAGAGAGAGATTGTGTGTGTGTGTGTGTGTGTGTGTGTGTGTGTGTGTGTGTGTGTGTGTGTGTGTGTGTGTGTGTGTGTGTGTGTGTGTGTGTGTGTGTGTGTGTGTGTGTGAGAGAGATTGAGTGTTTGTGTGTATATGGGAGAGAGAGATTGTGTGTGTGTGTGTGTGTGTGTGTGTGTGTGTGTGTGTGTGTGTGTGTGTGTGTGTGTGTGTGTGTGTGTGTGTGTGTGTGTGTGTGTGTGTGTGTGTGTGTGTGTGTGTGTGTGTGAGAGATTGAGTGTTTGTGTGTATATGGGAGAGAGAGATTGTGTGTGTGTGTGTGTGTGTGTGTGTGTGTGTGTGTGTGTGTGTGTGTGTGTGTGTGTGTGTGTGTGTGTGTGTGTGTGTGTGTGTGTGTGTGTGTGTGTGTGTGTGTGTGTGTGTGTGTGTGTGTGTGTGTGTGTGAGAGAGAGAGATTGAGTGTTTGTGTGTATATGGGAGAGAGAGATTGAGTGTGTGTGTGTGTGTATGAGAGAGAGAATGTGTGTGTGCAGGACACCAGAGGTAACCACCAAGTCAAGTCACCCACCCCCCCCACCCACCCACCCACCCCCCCACCCAGTCACCCACCCCCCACCCCACCCCCCCACCCAGTCACCCATAAGTCACCCATCCCACCCCCCCACCCAGTCACCCATCCCACCCCCCCACGCAGTCACCCATCCCACCCCCCCCACGCAGTCACCCATCCCACCCCCCCACGCAGTCACCCAGTCAGTCATCCCACCCCCCACCCAGTCAGTCATATGTCAGTTATCCCACCCCCCACCCAGTCAGTTATCCCACCCCCCACCCAGTCAGTTATCCCACCCCCCCAGTCAATCAGTTACCCCCCGTCTCTCCCCCCTCTCTGTCTCTCCCCCTCTCTCTCTGTATCTCCCCCCCTTATCTGTCTCTCCCCCTCTCTCTGTCTCTCCCCCCTTCTCTGTCTCTCCCCCTCTCTCTGTCTCTCCCCCTCTCTCTGTCTCTCCCCCTCTCTCTGTCTCTCCCCCCCTCTCTGTCTCTCCCCCCTCTCTTTGTCTCTCCTCCCCCCCTCTCTGTCGCTCTCCCCTCTCTGTCACTCTCCCCTCTCTGTCGCTCTCCCCTCTCTGTCGCTCTCCCCTCTCTGTCGCTCTCCCCTCTCTGTCGCTCTCCCCTCTCTGTCTCTCTTCCCTCTATGTCTCTCTCCCCTCTCTCTCTCTCTCTCTCCCCTCTGTCTCTCTCTGTCTCTCCCCTGTCTCTCTCTCTCTCTGTCTCTCTCTCACTCTCTGTCTCTCACCCACACTCTCTCTGTCTCACACTCTGGACATGGATATCTTATTTACCCTATATATCTTAACAGCCCTATACTACACCGAAATAACAAACTGCTTTCTTCCAGATCTGACTCAAGCTTCACACAGGAAACATCGGAACCCCCCCTAACCCAGAAGACAGGTAGGGAACGCCTCCCCTCCAATGTATAACATTGCGGGAATTAAGGTATCTGGACATTGAGGGACTGCGGATCAGGTAAGATCCCAGGCAGGATTGCTGCTTTAGATATTGTGAAGCGAGGCATCCAGACATTGGTTAAGGGGTTCAGGAAACTAGTCATTCACATCTGGCTTTTTTTTCTAGATCCGACACACACACACACACACACACACACACACACACACACACACACACACACACACACACACACACACACACACACACACACGTAACAAGGACTAATTGTAGTATAATGTAATACAATAAATAAACTTATGTCAAAAACGAATGTTCTTACTAGGAATTTACTCAATTTATTTTATTTATGTATTTTTTTAAAAGCGGGGCAGGACTAAGGGTGGGGTTGGGGGCGGGACTAGGGGCGGGATTATGTGGCGAGTAGATTTTTTGGTTCGGCGAGTAGATTTTTGGGTGATTTGTCAAGCACTGTCTATATATATATATATCTATATAGATATATAGATTGTGACATATATATATAGATATATATATATAGATATATATATTGTGACAAACGCCCCTCTTTTGTAGCGCTGACGTCTGTCTGGGTTCTTCCCGACACAGTCTTCTAGGGTTAATTATATAACAAACAGGATCATGCAAAGTATTATATTGCTTAACTCAGGCTTGACGTCACCACGTTGACGTCGTGGAGGAGGAGTCACGGGTGAGAATGTTCCTGGTAGTTTGTGTGGGGTTGGTCGAGTTGTTACTGCCTAGCAGAGGTTGTTTATGCTTATATCAGGTCCTGTATTTTGATGCAAACGCCGCGGTTCATCTACACACTGTGGTATAATGTGACTAATGACTTACTGATTTATTGATCGTGCGACCTAGTACTTACATAGGTTATGTGATATATGACAGTTGCACATTTATTTGCATCTACTACTCTGCATGCATCACTACCTGCTGTCAGTGTGATATCTGACTATTGATACCGAGCAGGCTATTCACAGCATGTAATGATTAGTGCAACCTCTACCACACCCTGAGACCATAGGCTCTAGCATTTTCTATTGCTAATCATTTGTATTTACCATTGTGTCTCACACTACCACTTGGTACTGGTAAGGGGACATATACTAATATTTGGGAATTAACCCTATAATAATATCCCCCTACCCTGCTTCACCCGTGATTTATGTTTTAATTGTTTTTATGGTTATTTTGAGTGTGTGTTACTGCGTCAACTTCTGAACATTATTAAATCATTTATTATTTTTGCCCTTGGGCATTTTAGTGGTAATTGTCCTCCCACAGTGTTGGGAGCGGTTACTTAATTGATACCCTTATAGCCTATACCATCACTCTAGTGGGTTACTATACCTGTGGATTATTTTCAGCTTTGCTGTGCATTAAAGTGGGATCTTTTTAGGAGCATCCTTTGTCTCCTTATATATGTATGTCTGTCATCCCTATCCCCTTTGCACCAGCTGATATCATAGAGTAAGTATTCATTATTTAGGTGAGCGGTATGTCACTAGTTGTTACAATTTAACTCAGGCTTCTGCCTGCTTTATTTTCATCCGAGTAAGGGACTGCGGCTTTAACATGTGTAGGTTAGAGGCACTCAGATATTTTCATTCAGCGGTTTACTCATATCAGTGTTATAACATTTCACACAGGGTCACTTCTAAGAAATAAAAACCAAATCAAATAAAGTAATCCTATCCCTTTCAGGGATCTAACTACACATCAGAATCAGACTCTAACTGCTGCTGGGCCAACTAACCTGGTTCCCCAGCTTAAAACAATGCCCTCTCATTTAGGGTCACTAGATACAGCACAGTCTTTTAGCAACAGCAATAAACATTTGTTTTGTCTTATCTGTTCATGGTGGGAACACGGTCCCAAGTGTCCAGGCAAATCCTCTGGTACTGTGATACTTGGAGGGGCCGTCCACCCCGAAACTGGATACAGGGGAGCAGCGATACCCCCAGCCTCCAGGCTCTAAGGAGAGAGACTGAAATGCAAACCTCTCTGCTCTAAATACCTGTGCATGTGATTAGAAGAGCAGGTGAGGGAGAACTATACCCATTGTAATCCATGGTCTGGATTTTCCATCCAGCAGTCTGAGTTAATGTGAAGCTGTGGAATGGATCATTTTTAACTATTCCTGCACTTTCTGACCTAAAACGGGGCAGAAAGCTGCCTAACATCTTTGGACTATGTCACATATCCCCCTCCCCAGCTCACACCTACTGGGGTGAGTGGCCATGGACCTCACTGGGGTGAGCGTCCTACCTGAAATACTTAAGCTAACTCCCCAGTACAATATTAAACATTCACAACACGAATATTAACTTTTTTTTTTTTTCATGGCAATTATGGACAATAGTTTTCGTCATAAGAGACTATACTTGGCAAACATATTTTGTTGCTCTATATTAGGGAACTATTTTGAAAAATAAATGTCTAGCACACATTCTTATAACCCAGGATATGCTAAATATACTCACAAAACCAGACAGTTTCTTTTACCTCCCTGGGTTTTTCTACTCTAGAATATGAACCTCATATATTTACCAACAAAAAGGGCCATCAACCCTGTATAGTAATTTGTAGTTTAGCTACATTTTCAACACAGAGAACCAACCATTGCAATATTGCCAAAATGCTTATTCTAGAGGCCTAATATACCTTAACTACAATAGCTTATTTGCATAGTTATGTGTCCATGACATAGTCCACACGTGTAAATAAAAAAAAAATCGGTCAGTTCCCCCAAACATTTTTTTTTTGACTTCCAGTCCATTGCATCCTCTGACTTTATTTCATAGCCCGCTGCATCCTGCAAATGACTGGACTGTTTCTTCAGCCACTGATGAGACCCTCAGACCGGATTCTCCTTGGCTCCACAGTGTAGTCCAGAGTGGTGAGGTCTGGAACTATTCAGGCGCCGTGTTGACCTTCGTTGCTTTTTCTTTTCAATCTTTGATTTCCCTTTTGTGGCCATTACCAGGCCTTTGGGTTTTGGAGACCTAGTTGCCTCTGTACAAACATAGTCCATATTAACAACGTCATCAGGATCTGTCAACAAGTTTGTGTTTTCAGGAACTGCCACCCACTTGGCTAAAACATCTTCTGTGTTGGCCTGGGTGTGTTCACTAGTTTGATAATCTTCTGGACAACGTAAATGAAATTGAAGATCTGGATTTTTGAATCCCAGATCAGGGAGTATATTCTCAGTATTCTCAGGAGGGTGCCTATCTGTTTCTGGAATAACAGCAGCACAATCAAAGTCAATTCTTTCTCCTTCCTCTTTGTCATCAGTGGGGGCATCGAGTTTACATTCCCTGGTCTCCTTGTGTGACCGTGTCTCTTTCAGCCTTGGAATCTCTTTCTCCAACTTCATCTTTATAGCAAATCGTAATATTGAAACAGCATTGAAGATATGCGTATAGGAACGTACAGCTTGCTTGGTTAGGAGGTTGGATTGATATCCCGACTTAAACACTCTAGCGGCTTCTAATTCAACTTCTTTGGAGTTGAGTCGCGATTCCATATCTGTCATCTGTTTCAGCGCAAGGTTTAACTCTGTTTCCTTTTCTCTATTCTTGACCTGCAGCTGCAGGTGCTCCTCCCGGGTCTTGTCCAGCTCCAGCAGCAGCCGGGCACCCTCATTTGCCGTGTGGTCCAGCTGCTTGTGGATTTCGGCCATCTCGCTTTCATAGCGCAATGTCGGGCAGACCACCTGACGGACGGACACCTCCTCCAGTTCAGCGCACTGTATCCCGCGCTCAGCCATCCGTTTCTGCAGCTCTTCCTGTATTTCTAACTTTTCCTGGATCAATTGCTTCTCCACTTTTTCTGCTTGGTGAAGCTTCTTATCACCTTCACTGATCTGGTCAGTCAAGTCTGAATTTTTCTGTGTCAGAATTACAGTCTCTCTCTTTACAGTCTCTAAATTACTCAGGGCATTCTCACGGGTTTCCTTCAATATTCCCAGCTCTGTGTTCAGACCGTGGCCCTCCAGGCGTAAGTGTTGCACCTCTGTGCTGAGCGCGTGAACCTCTTGTAGAGCCTTCCCGTATTTCTGTTTTCGGATAGCAATCAATTTGTCAGACTTAATCTGTTTTTCATCCATGGTGGCAATTACGGTGTTGGCCTTTTCCAGCCTAGTCGTCACGTCTTCCAGCTAACTCCGTAAGAGAGACTCTGTTTTCTTCAAAGCCTCGTACTCCTGTAAAGCTGGAAGTATACACCTCTGTAACTCGGCGTTCGATTCTCACTCCTTCTTCCAACATTCTCGCTCCTTCCCCAAATCCTGCCACAGGACTTCATAATTATGGCGGGCAGCTTGGAGTGCAGAAACCAAAGCCTCCTTATCCTGGTTCAAGGATTCAGCTTCCCTTTGTTCCTCCTTTTCCTTTGCCACTTTTCCCGTGACAATTCTGCTGGTCACTCCGGTCTGCAGCACATCTCGGCGCCTTTCTGACGCATGTCCTGACAGCGCAGGTTCAAGTGGCTCGGTCATTTCCCCTGTGACTTGAGGAACAGTTTTCTTTCTCTTCTTCTCTCTTTTTGCTTTATTAGCTCCAGAGATATCAGTGGTACAGGGCACACACTCACTGGTATCAGCTTCCACATCTTGCTTGCACTCATAGGGCGTTGCTTGCTTTTGCAGCTGTTTGTCTTTGAAAATTTTGGGGCACACATCTTCCATGTGACCTACTTTATGAAAGGCCCAGCATACTAAATTCATCTGTGGGTAGAGCTCTCCTCCAGGGGCCATATACGAGTCGTCATCATCATCATCGTATGGCCTGAAGGGACACTGTTTTTCATGATTATGTACATTACAAAACAAACATTTCACGTCGGCCATTTTAGAAACCCGGCAGGGACAATTTGCTTACAAAAGAAAACTCATCAAAATGTGGCGCTCTAAATAATCAAATGTTTACCAGTGGTAATAGTGTAAAAAATATATAAATAATAATACACAGTGATACTTATACAAACATATAGGAAGATGCAGCTGTGACCCAGTTGAGGTTTGCTCGGTCAATCCTCGTGGTATATGGTAGCGATGAAGTCTCCGGGAAGCGCAATATATGTAAAGAAAAATAAATAGTGATAGTGCAATATTGTAAAAATTAAGCTCAGAAAATGATGACTCGGCTCTCTATTATATACTCACAAACGTGAGAGGTTTTGCAGGCACATAAAGGTATCTTTTAGGGATGCTCTTAGTTGTCACTCAATCACCAGGAGATGCAGAAATCAATATTTCCCCGAATAGATCGACTCACAGGGACCTTGTTTAAAAGATACAACTGGACATAGTGCAGACCGTATATATAGTTTATAGATTAGAGGTGGATCAAATTACACTCACATGGTTTCAGATACAAGCAAGCATTTAGATCTCAATGGATCTCTCTGGCCGGGTGGATGGTATCTCCGCTTCCCCTGTCTCGTGGCGTGCGTTCCACCGGTGCGTTCCAATCAACCGGAAGTGATGTCATCCGCTGCGTCCACTTCCTGGGGTTCCGGCCGGCTCGGGAAAAAAACGTCACTCTTTTCCCGAGCCGGCCGGAACCCCAGGAAGTGGACGCAGCGGATGACATCACTTCCGGTTGATTGGAACGCACCAGTGGAACGCACGCCACGAGAGAGGGGAAGAGAAGATACCATCCACCCGGCCAGAGAGATCCATTGAGATCTAAATGCTTGCTTGTATCTGAAACCATGTGAGTGTAATTTGATCCACCTATAATCTATAAACTATATATACGGTCTGCACTATGTCCAGTTGTATCTTTTAAACAAGGTCCCTGTGAGTCGATCTATTCGGGGAAATATTGATTTCTGCATCTCCTGGTGATTGAGTGACAACTAAGAGCATCCCTAAAAGATACCTTTATGTGCCTGCAAAACCTCACACGTTTGTGAGTATATAATAGAGAGCCGAGTCATCATTTTCTGAGCTTAATTTTTACAATATTGCACTATCACTATTTATTTTTCTTTACATATATTGCGCTTCTCGGAGACTTCATCGCTACCAGGGACAATTTGCTAGCTGCAATTTCACTCACTTCAGCAAAAAGGCATTAGCTTTTCAAACAGCATTTGCTAGATGCAATTTTTCTTCAGCAAAACATTTTGGTTTTCTGTTTGGGTTCAGGGTGCTATTGCATCCACACTTCGCATATTCTCTGTGTATGCTAGAAGCACAACTGATATACACAGTGGGACAGACTTCACTCATAGCATCTGTACTTTATCTTCGGCTGGGCGGCCATTTTAAACCCCCGCATTTATTTGCAAACCCACAGACGTTTAGTGTCGACCCGCATTCTCCACCATATGTGACAAACGCCCCTCTTTTGTAGCGCTGACGTCTGTCTGGGTTCTTCCCGACACAGTCTTCAAGGGTTAATTATACAACAAACAGGATCATGCAAAGTATTATATTGCTTAACTCAGGCTTCTGCCTGCTTAATTTTCATCCCAGTAAGGGACTGCGGCTTTAACATGTGTAGGTTAGAGGCACTCGGACATTTTCATTCAGCGGTTTACTCATATCAGTGTTATAACATTTCACACAGGGTCACTTCTAAGAAATAAAAACCAAATCATATAAAGAAATCCTATCCCTTTCAGGGATCTAACTACACATCAGAATCAGACTCTAACTGCTGCTGGGCCAACTAACCTGGTTCCCCAGCTTAAAACAATGCCCTCTCATTTAGGGTCACTAGATACAGCACAGTCTTTTAGCAACAGCAATAAACATTTGTTTTGTCTTATCTGTTCGTGGTGGGAACACGGTCCCAAGTGTCCAGGCAAATCCTCTGGTACTGTGATACTTGGAGGGGCCGTCCACCACGAAACTGGATACAGGGGAGCAGCGATACCCCCAGCCTCCAGGCTCTAAGGAGAGAGACTGAAATGCAAACCTCTCTGCTCTAAATACCTGTGCATGTGCTTAGAAGAGCAGGTGAGGGAGAACTAGACCCATTGTAATCTGTGGTCTGGATTTTCCATCCAGCAGTCTGAGTTAATGTGAAGCTGTGGAATGGACCATTTTTAACTATTCCTGCGCTTTCTGACCTAAAACGGGGCAGAAAGCTGCCTAACATCTTTGGACTATGTCACAATATGTATATATATATATATATATATATATACACACACATTGATGCAGCCGTTGGCACTATATATATATATATATATATATATATATATGAGACAGAGAGAGAGACCAATATATATTTTATCTTTATAATTAAAAGAAACTGTATATACTAGGAGGACAATGCTGCATCATACACTGTAGTACCGATTTAGCAATATAAGATTTCTACTTTAAAGCAGCAATTCCACATATTTTTTATAGTTTTTTCAAAATAATTAAAAGCAGGGAGTCCTCCAGACTGGACCTCTGCTATATTTAGCTTTGGTCCCCCCGCTTGCAGACATACTTCCATGTTTAGTTACCGATGTTAAGCCTCCAGTTAGGGAAATCAACATGGGATGATTGTGGGTGCCATATTTTAAAATCCAGGAAGTAAACCAGCAACAAAAAATGGTTATGTTAGCTGAAGCGGCGATCCGGCCATTTTGGCACGAAATTCCACTTTAAAATGAATGGGGAATTTTGTGAGACGATAGCCATATAGGCTCGCATTGGCAGATATAGAATAAATGCCTAAATATTGTAAGAACCGAGATAACAAGCATATTGCAACCACTGTTGAATGCATATTATTGGCTGCATCGAGATTATATTTAAATGATATTAAAAAAAAAAAAAATTCTGAAATCATTTTAATTACTTTGTTTTTTTACTTTGCTTTCCAAATGAGCACAGTAGTTGCTAGCACCATAATTATCATGAAGAAACAGTTTCCCTCTATGTGGTCAATCTTTGACCTCTATTTGTCATGCAGTAAAGTTACTTCCCAATCAAATGGAAATGGCTTCATAGTATATTTAATCATTTCAAGTATTTTACCTCTTTGACGCTTGTTCAATATGCTGTGGAACGATTTCAATTTCCCATTCATTTGAAAGGAACCGATTTCTTGTCCAGCACTGGAAAACAGCTCCGCAGCATACTGAGTACTATGGTGCTGTGGGTAGCAAACTGAAATAGCAGTTTGTCATTGTAGTAGTTTTCAAGATTTCCATAGTCGCAGTATTTGAGGCAAACCAGCCCTGAGTCTTCTCTTGCAAACACATGTTGACAACTTCTACATTATTTGTTATTCCCAGTATCCCGTGTTTGTTCTTTGGAAGATTTCCCCATAGAGTGAACATTTCACTTAAACTCAGTTTGTTTGTTCCTTAGTTTCCTCTTACCCTTAACGTATTATTACATAGCCCAGCAGTCTAACATTCGGTCATCTGTCACGTGTTCATTACTCTTAGATATAGTGATGTACACCAACAGCAAGTTTCAACAGTGTTTGCTACTTGCTAGATGTACTTTGAGCTTCATAAATGTCTCTGTGTTTAATGGGTGGATGATTGGTTAATGTAGATAACTGTACAGTATATAGTAAATCAAGTTTTTCCGATTATTGAGATTACAGGCAGTCCTCGGTTATCCGACACAATGTGTTACTCAAAATGGCATTGTAAAGCGAATCGTTGTAAAGCGAAACACATTTTCCCATAGGAACACTGCTTAAATGAAAGGTTCCGTTCCTGAAGGCATTTTTAACACTAAAATACACCAAATATTGTATGCAGGCAATAAGATATGCAGGCAATAAGATATGCAGCACACACATAAATTATATAGTGTATATACTGTATTATATACATATAATATAAAGTAATAAATAATATATTATATAGTATAATATAATATTATATAGTATAATATTATATATACGCTCTTACGACGCTTTGCAACGTTGTTTATGTGAATGTATATATATATATATATACACACATACTCAATGTTGCAAAGCGTCGTAAGAGCGTTGGATAAGCCGTTTTGGCGTTGTAAAAATGAATATAGGTATGCATTGCATAGCGTTGGATAAGCCATTTGTTGTAAAGCAAAGCGTTGTAAAACGAGGACTGCCTGTATTGAGTTGGATTTATTTGACAAAGTGCGCATACTATATTTAGTGACATGAGAATATATAATATGTGGCATTACAGAAGGGCTGCGGCCCCGCTGACGCTGACCGTGATCATGCTTGGAGAGCGGTGTTGTCACCAGCTCTCCAAGCATGAGCGCGGGGTGTCCTGGGTATTTTGCAAGTGCACACGGGGTGAAGGCATGTTGAGCGCGCGTCAAACTCACTTTTTTTTGTCTCCCCAAGCGCCAAGCTGGGGAGAGTACGCTTGCACCGCGTGAGTGGGGACGGGGCAATTTGAATTTCCGAAAGTAAACTCGGCAAGAGCCGCGCACTCAGCACGCTCAGGCTAGCGTGGCCGCAGCCTAAGGCTAAGTCCATAGTGAATTTAGCTGTGCGGAGGCGCGCTGAGGCTGAGGGAAAGCGAGTGCTTTCCCTGGCGTTAGACCGCACGCCGTTCGGGGGCATGTCGGGGGTTGGGGGGGCTGTGACATCACGGAGCTTGTTCGCCCTCATTGGGCGAACCGCTCACGTGACCGGCCCTGCGCTCCTACGAGCACAGAAACTAACATTTTCTTAAGACACACGCTTCCGCACGCTTGCGGAAGCGTGCGCAAGCCCCTGCTAACGCTGCTCTCATTGCGGCTGCAGGGGCTCACTGCCGAGCAGCAGCTGACCATGCCGGAGGCCTAAGATTAGTACATGCATATAATCTATTTCTGTATGTTTTTTTTTAACAGATCACATTTAGTTCTTACTTTACATATCACACGCTTTGCAGAGTAACATCATTTTCAATACTGCTACTTCAGAACCAATGAAATAATGTTGATGTAATATTATATATAGTAATTAGGAGGAATGCCTCTCAATAACTACTGACCACATACATATTCCTTTCCCTTTCTCAGGATGATTTAAATTCTATTCATTTTAAACTGCTTCACCACATACCAAAACAGGGGCTGAAGGGGTTTGTTTTTATTTTTAGCTCTGTTTTCGTGTTACCAGACAAAAAGCAAATGATAAGGTTCCATTTGATATGCAATATAAGCCTAAAATAGATTCTCTGGCAAAAACATAGATATTTCAATCTTGACAGACCAAAATAACTTAGATTTGGGTGTTCTGGACAAATTTTTGAAATTTAAATGGGGAACTACTGATGGTTATTACTTAGACTAATCTTTAATCTGTGAGTCTGACTGCAGAAAATTAGTGAGAATTCATGTCAGAAAATTATATGTTGGACTTTCAACTTCTAAATCTTATATTTGCATAATTTAATGGCAATGCCACTTGTGTGCTGCTACTGTACAGTATGAACAGAAATTGAATTCTGATATAGCTCCTCTGGCATTAAAGGAATAAGTTCAGACACCTTTTGCAAAAAAAATGAATATTTTTGCAACGGTTGTAGTAAATATAAAATTTATTATACACACTGTTTATTATATAAGAGCACCCAATATATCCAACTAATTTTGAAGGCACATTGGGAGATCTACAAACCAAGTTATTTTCATTAAGGTTTCTACCAGATTCCTGATCAACATTAGAGATGTGTTTACTTCTAACTTAAATAAGCAAATCATGTGAAATGTGAACATTTTTTTACAAGCAAAAACCTCCTCAGTCTGAAATATGTGGTTTGCTCAAGAGGAGAGAGAGAACATACTTCCCTATTAAAATGAGATAATATCATCCAAAAATACTAAAGTTCGATCGAAATAGTCAAATGTTGATGTGACTTTGTTAATTTCGAAAAAACAGAAATCCCTAGGGATTTCTGTTTTTTCTATTTTTTTCTATTTTTGCCTATTCTCCCATCCCAGATAGCACCACCCCTAGTCTCCCCCTCATTAGTCGTCAGCTGAGCAGGGCATATCCATCCTTTCTCCCTCACTCCCCCTATTTCAACTTTGTTAATTTCGCCTGACAGTTCTGGCGAATGTTTAGAAAACTGTCTACTGTAATCTTTTTTTTTTAAGGTTTGATCATATTATAGGTGAAAATTCCCAAATCTCTAATCAAGATGCAAAGTGGGTAAGCATTAGATCCAAGGCTATTTGTTGACTTGCATGAAGAAAAAAAAAACGAGAAAAAAAAGCTTTTTTTGTGTAAATAAAGTTTGATTAAAAAAAACAACAAAGAAATTACAGAAAAAATAGAATACAAATAACTGTCTGCATATCTTTAACAGGTCTCCAAACCTGTGTCATTCACCCCATTGTCAAATCATGCAGTGATTAAGCTGGAGACAAGGATTATTGGTACTGTACAATAGTTGTATGTAATGAGCTTCCAGTAGGCATATGCCTACCCTATCCTATCCATTTTTACATGGATTCTTGAAGCTTTTCTCTGCTGCATTAAAGAGCTTGTAAAAGACTTCTACAGTACAGCACTCATATTTGACATTTTCCTTAAATGTATTTTATTTTTCAAATATTAAAGGGGTACAAAAAAAAAAGGAATGGGTTAAGGTGTAAGGGGAATCGGGCATAATTGAAGCATTTAGAGAACAGCAGAAAAATGTATACAGCATCTCAAGGTAAGGGTCAGATTCAATCATGTCTCATGGCAATCTCTAATAAAAGGGATATAAACCAAGAAACTGCATACAAGCATGGTACTAAAGATTAAAAAGGCCCCCTGAAGCCACAGGGCCTGGGACTATTGTCCCGGCTCCCCCCACCCCCTGTTCGCAGTCGTACACACAATACCCTTCCTCCCCCACAATACACATACATGCACACGCAATACCCCGCCTCTCCCACAATACACACATATCATTATTTACACAGTATTGCTGCTTAGCAACCCTGTACCAGCTGAACTTTTGTACCAAAACATACCAAAGTCTTTCATATATATATATATAGATTCCCAACACCTTTGGGAGAGATCAGCTCATTGAGTGGCATGTTTGTGCCAATTTTAGGTTGGCCAAATCACTGAAAGATAAACTATTGATAATATTTCTTACCTCGGAATAACATGTGTTTCCTTCCTCTGAATAACATGTTTTCTAGAAACTCTGTTAGACAAGGGATTAACTAGACATGCGCTGGAGAAACATTTTTCCATAAATGCAAAACATGCAGATTTTATCATTTTGTACTTAGTAATTTATTTTCCAGCTTAAAAGAAATTGTGAAAATAGATTTGTATTAGAGGTTTCTGATATATATATATTATATATATAAAAAAAAAAAGACATTTATACCAGTGATAACATTGTTAAATTGTTTAAAAATAAAAAAAACATATCTTTTTCTGGATGACCAGGACACAAACCCAGGCCCGTCAACAGGGGGGAACAGCCGGTGTTGGCGTCCCAGGCCCGTCGAGTCATAACAAGAAACCATTTAATTTAAACTGGCGTCCGATTTTATTTTTTTCCGGGGGGCCCTGCTCCTTTCATTAGTCCTGGGCCCCATGATTTCTGTTGGCGGCCCTGCACAAACCTATGTACAGGACTTGCAGTGAGGCTTCACCTCACCTCACTGAGGATTCACCTTCTCCCTATAATAACATCACTGGTGACAAGACGTACTGTACTGGGGAGCGGCTATCCTGTCTGCATAGTCATCCTACATCACATGATGGGGAAGGGTAGTAACCTGAGTGATCCTACACAGTTAACCCATTAAATCTGTTAACCCCATATACAAACTAGTAGTCCCTAAAGGGGGGCTATACTGGCAACTACGGATTAGCACAAGAGAGGAACAAAATGTATTAGTGCACTGGCATTAAGCAGCAGGAGATGCTACGATCCACACCTTCAACATCTCTGCTTCCTCTGTATAAGGGAAGGAGGGAGAACTGGCTGCTAAGTCAGCCAGAGGTAGAGGGCTGCAGGTAAAGCCCCCGGGGGACAAAAGCCCCCTGCGGGCTGCCTGTATCCCACCAATGCTATAAAGGGTTATTCGCAGGCAAAACAACTACATGTAAATAACTTAAAGATGATACTGTCAGGACGAGCTCACCACAAACGAGGCGGGACCGCGGTGCTGAGGTGGGATAGGATATAACGCCACCCACAGCCTCAAGGGCACGTCTTGAGAGTAGAGTGGTCTGGGAGTCCGAGTCGGGGCAGGAGAGGTACGGATGGTAGAGGGTGCTGTTCGCCAAGTCCGGGGTTAGAGAGAGGGACGTAATCGTTTACCGTATGCCAAGTTCGGGATGCCAGAGGTGCGGATAGTCGGAGGGGAAGCCGGTTCGGTACACGAGGAAGACTGCAAAACAAGACAGGACAAGACAGGACTAGGGAGGCAGAGAGTGATGAGAACAACTGGTTCTATGCTCAGCCGACGAGTTAATGAAGCTGCAGGGTATATATAGGTAAGAGGGTCCAATGGCAGAGTAGCAAGGTGGGGGGGTGTAGATGGGCCAGGCTGAGACAGGGATAGGTCCAGGGGAGTTCCTGGAGGAGGGACTATCGATCTAGAAGAAAGGGTACATTTGTTTGCAGCATTGAAAAGAGATGTGCCTTTAAAAGGCTGGAGCGCCTCCGTGTGGCCGCGCCTCCGTGAGGCCACACCCGCGGGCATGTGACCGGGCGCACGCCCCGGCCCGGCACTAGAAGGAGAACGCTGCCGTGCGCGCGCGCACTTAGGCAAGATGGCGATCGGCATCCTGGAGCGAGGATCACCGCGAGGCGCGGAAGGACCCGGCGGCACTGCGGGTAAGTGGGGAGCACGCCGAGGGTGGTGTGACTCCCGGGTCCTTACAGATACATTAAAAAAAATTGGCATTAGCCTGTGTTTAACACCAATTTTATTTATTGACCTATTCACTAAATCTTCAACTAGTCCAGGACTACCCATGACTAGATGGTCACTTGGGCTATTAGAGACCCAATATTTGCACATACTGTATGGGAGCTCCCCACTATGACAGGAGGGGAAACCAGGCTCTATAATAAAGGTCAAGCCCATTTTGGCTACCCCTGCTTTGTATATAAGGGTCCAAGAAGTTTAGCTCTTGGGCCCAGTACCAATGTACCATTCCAATGTACTGTATGTAATAAAAGCATTTTTTGTGTTTTTCCCTTTCCAGGCATGCGATCAAGCAGTGATTGCTGGGGTATGAGTTTCAAGGAGGGTTTTGCGGAGGAATTGTTGTCAGAATGTGCCTAGGAGGTTGGGATCAAGAATTGTTGGTTCCCCTATTAATGTATCCAGGAATCATGCCTGACATTGTCCTGGCATTACTTCCCCTTGAAAACGCAAGCGCGACTCACCATTAGGATACCCTGCTTCAGCATAGCTCAGAAAGGAGAATGAGGCACAGGGATAAATAGATATCCTTGTAGCTGAGGGAATCCCTAGATTAAGGGGGGTACTACAGCTCGTGTCAATGTGACCCACAACCTGAATAGGGTTTGTGGGTGCCCCAACCATATATAAGGTTGAGAGTCCAAACTGAGTCACAGGGAAAGGGTGTTGGGAATAAGGCAGATAGAAATAAAACTACAATATTTTTCCTTTTCTGTTCCATTTCCCCGCAAGACTCCGAAGTGTATTAAAAGATATTTTAATGCAATGTAATATTTCGTAGTTCCAATTGGGTTCTTCCAGATGTATGTCTCCCATGGGTCCCACGTTGCCAGGAAGGTGTTGTGCCTGTCGTGGATTAGGCTTGTAAGTCTCTCCATTGTCATTATATAATTTATCTTGTGCATTATCTCAGTGATAGGGGGGGGGGGGTCGTTCCGTTTCCAGTGTTTTGCGATTAGTGTTTTAGCTGCTGATAGGATGTGTTATCAAAAAGTCTATTTTTCCCTCTAGTCCCTTGTTAGGTTTTAGTAGGAGCACTGTTTCTATATTCCAGGGTAGCTCCATACCTGTTACCCCTTCTATTAGCCATATGATTCTTCCCCAAAAGAGGATTATCTTAGGGCAGGACCACCATATATGTTTAAATGTGCCTATTTGACCGCAGTTTCGCCAGCACATAGGGGAGGTTAGCGGGAAAAAAGAATGGAGACGAGCTGGTGTGTAGTACCATCTGTGTAGGACTTTTAGATTTGTTTCCCTGATCAGTGAGCAGCGGGAGGCTTTAACTATCCTTTCGTGGATTTCTACCCAGTCCTCTTCCTCTAAGGTGTTCCCTATATCATATTCCCATTCTGAGATATTTTTGCTTGTTTGACCTTCATATTGTTTCAATAATGTCTGGTAAAATTGGGCTTCATAATATTTAGCTAAATCTGGTTGGCCCAGGCCTCCTCTGGCCAGGGGGAGGACCATCAATTTCTTCTTTATTCTGGGTTATCAACCGTTCCAGATACATTTAGTTATCTCTTTTTCCAGATCTCTGATTACATAGATTGGGACGGTTACTGGAAGCACTTGGAATAAATAAAGTATTCTGGGTAATAAGTTAATTTTTACTGATATAATTTTACCCGACCAGGATATCTGATATCTTGACCAGGATTCTAGGTCTTTTTTCAAGCTTTTAATAAGATTCGGGTAGTTTGCTCTATAGATATCATCATATAGTCTTGTAATGTACACTCCAAAATATCTCATTTTGTCTGGCATCCATTTTATTGGGAATTTTTTCTTTAGTACATTTTCTGTTTCCTTAGGTATGTGTAGGCCTATAGCCTCTGACTTAGTGTGGTTCACTTTGAAGTTTGAAAGTTTGCCAAATTCGTCTAGTGTGTCAAATAGGTTTTTTAATGAAATTTCTGGGTTTGTCAAAGAAAGTAGAGTATCGTCCGCGAATAAAGACACTTTGTATATATTGTTTCCTATAGGGACTCCCTCTATCCCTTGGTTCTCTCTTATTCTTGAGGCTAGTACTTCTATGCACAAAGCGAACAGCATAGGGGAGAGCGGGCACCCCTGTCTGGTACCGTTAGAGACTTTAAATGGTGCTGAGGTGAAACCTGAGGTGCGCACTGTGGCTATTGGGTTGGAATATAATGCTTTAATGCCTTTAATAAAGTTTTCATTTAGGCCCATCTCTCTGAATACCCGGAACATAAAAGGCCAGGCCACTCGGTCGAAAGCTTTCTCAGCATCTAACCCCAGGACCAGGGTGGGGCGTTGATTCTTGTTACAGTTGTAGATAATATTAATTACTCTCCGAATGTTATCGGAGGCTTGTCATTCTGGGGTGAACCCCACCTGGTCCGGGTGGACCGAGGCATTTAATACTCTGTTCAGTCTGGTTGCTAGGATTTGGGCGAATAGTTTTATGTCTGTATTGATCAGAGAGATGGGCCTTTAACTAGAGCATAGCGCAGGGTCTTTCCCTTCTTTTAGTATAACGATGATTGAGGCTTTTAGGGATTCTTCCGGTGGTGCTTCACCATCCAGAATCTTATTGAACCATCGGACCAGATAAGGTTTTAATATATTTTCGAATTTCTTAAAATAGAAATTAGTGATCCCGTCTGGGCCCGGAGCCTTAGAATTCTTTAGAGATTTGATGGCTGCTGAGACCTCTTCTGATGTTATTGGGGCTCCTAGTTGGATTTATTCTGACTCGTCCAATTTGGTTAGTTTTGTTTCTTTTATATATTCGTCTACTTCTGTTTCTAGCTCCCTGTTGTCTCGGTCAGAATTTGTCAAATTATATAAATTACTATAGTACTGAACAAACTCTTTGTTAGTTTCGGCTGGGCTATATGTTAGGTTGGTTTGATTGGTTTTTATGCTATATATATATTAAGGCTCGCTGTTTTATTTCGAAGTTTGGCCGCTAGTTGCCTGTCTGCCTTATTGCCTTTTTCGTAAAAGGTCTGATTTGTCCATCTCATTGCTTTTTCGGTGTCTTCTATCAATATATTTTTAAGTTTCGATCTGTCTTTATCAATCATTGCTCTAACTGTGTCTGTTGGGTTTTGTTGGTAAGTCTCCTCATTTTCCCTAATACTATTGTTTAACTTGTTTATCCTCTTATTTTTCTCCCTTTTCCTATGAGAGGCAATACTGATTGCTCTCCCTCTAAGGGTGGCTTTGTGCGCTGCCCATAGTATGCAGTAGCTGACTTGCTCATTATCGTTTAGTGAAAAATAATTCCGTATGGCGGCCTCTATGGCTTTTTTAGTTTCTGGTATTCTGAGTAGAAGGTCATTCATACGCCAGTGTGTGCCCGTCGGCCTTTGATGTAGGTCTCTGTGGCAGGACGGCCTGTAGCCGAGGTCAGGGAACAGTCCACACGTATAGTTTCAGGATAAATAAAAACGTTCAGTGGCTTTATTTCTCCACAGTAACATAACATGCGGGTACACTGTCCCTTTAACAAAATAAATCCTGCTCCACTTTGGGAGAAAAACTGACTAATAACACAGCAGACCTATCTAGCAGGCTGGCTGGCTAAACCAGAACCAAACCATAAGGGTACTTTAAGCAGTCAGTAAACAAATGAATAATCCTTACTTTAGTTGAAGTAGTCTTTGGTGAAATCCCTCTGGCTAAGGGCTCACGCAGCAGTGTGCTTCTCTCTCTCTCTCTCTCTCTCTCTCTCTCTCTGGCAGCTACTGCCAGTCACATGATCCTTTATCTACCTTGCTGGCTCTCAGGTGTCAGCTAAAGAGTTCTGATTTCCTAACTTCCACCTGAGTTAACCCTTATGAGTGCTGGATGAAGCACTCAGACATATGTCTCCCAGGCGTAACTGATAGGAGTTGACTTCACTCTGTCACATACCTCCCCTGTTTGTGTGTGGCTAGTGTCCCACACGGCTAAAGCCCGACCCTCCACTCCTTCCCTTGACAAAAAATCAGCATTTCCATGGTCCTTTCCAGGTCTATGCTGAATATCAAAAGAGAAGGGTTGGAGGGCAATATACCACCTGGTCAACCTTGGATTTGTGTCCTTCATGGTGTTTAACCACTTCAAGGGTGCATGGTCAGTGACCAGGGTGAAGTGTACTCCGGCGATATAATGTCTCAAGGCCTCAATTGCCCATTTTACAGCGAGGCACTCCTTCTCAATAATGGAATACCTCACTTCCCTTAGGAACAGCTTCCGGCTGATGAACAGTATGGGGTGTTCAACACCATCAAATTGCTGAGACAGCATTGCTCCCAGTCCTACCTCTGAGGCATCCGTCTGGATGATGAAGGGCTCTTTAAAATCTGGGCTCCGAAGAGCGGGGCCCTCTGACAGGCACTTTTTTAGCATGTCAAAGGCGTCTTGGCACTCCCAAGACCATTTAACTTGGGTCGGGGCACTCTTTTTTGTCAGATCTGTTAGGGGTGCAGATATTTCTGAAAAATTGGGTATAAACCGCCGGTAATACCCTGCTAACCCCAAAAGGGAGCGGACCTGTGTCTTTGTCTGTGGGGTGGGGACTTCCTTTATGGCGGCCACCTTGCTAGCTAGTGGCCTTACTAACCCTCCCCCAACGGCATAGCCCAAGTACTTTGTAGTGGATTTACCCAGGGCACATTTTTTTGGATTTGCAGTGAGCCCTGCTTCTTTTAAGGACGTTAGGACTGCCCTTAACCTTTTTATATGAGACTGCCAGTGTCTGCTATAGATGACAATGTCATCCAAGTAGGCCGCGGCATATGCCCTATGGGGTCGTAGTACCTTGTCCATTAACCTTTGGAACGTGGCTGGAGCCCCATGTAACCCAAATGGCATAGTAACGAATTGGTATAAACCGAGAGGGGTGGCGAAGGCAGTTTTGCATTTGGATTCTTCCGCTAGAGGTATCTGCCAATATCCTTTCGTGAGATCTAGGGTGGAGATATACACTGCTTTACCAAGCGAATCAAGCAATTCATCCACCCTAGGCATTGGATATGCATCAAATCTGGATACAGCATTTACCTTTCGCAGATCCACGCAAAACCTCACCTTCCCATCTGGTTTAGGGACCAACACGATAGGGCTACACCATTCGCTGTGGGACTCCTCGATCACGCCCAATTCCAACATGTCTATTATCTCCCTCTCTACCAGGTCTTTTCGGCCCTCTGGCAATCTATAGGGACGGGACCATACTTTTACGCCAGGTTCTGTCTCAATACTATGGGACACTAAATCAGTCTGCCCTGGCAGCTCAGAAAAAACATCTGGGAACTGGTCACATACATCAAGTAGGTCTGACCTTTGTTCCGTTGTTAACTGCTCTCCCATGGGAACCTGATGGTCAGTGTACGTACTACCCTTTGGAAGCTTTGGACCCAAATCCGTCTCTCCTTCCTGAGGGTAAATGAACAGCGATCTCATCGTTTTCCAGGGTTTCAGGAGGTTCACGTGGTAGATTTGTTTACCCTTCCTGGACCCTGGTTGAGAGATCTCATAGTTCACCTCCCCGGTGCGGCGGAGAACTTGGAAAGGACCCTGCCACTTCGCAAGGAGTTTACTCTCTGATGTCGGTAGTAGTAGCATCACTTGGTCCCCAGGTTGGAAGACCCTCAAGTGAGCATTTTGTTTGTACTGCCTCTCTTGACGTTCTTGAGCAGATTTGAGGTTTTCCTTTGCAAACCGAACTATCATGTCTAGGCGGTTTCTAAGGTCTATGACATACTGAAGGGTATTCTTGGAGGGGGAGGGCTCCTCCTCCCAGGATTCCTTCCGTAGGTCGAGAATACCCCGAGGTTGGCGTCCATATAGGAGCTCAAACGGGTAGAAACATGTGGATGATTGGGGAACTTCTCGTACAGCAAACAACTGGAAAGGGAAAAGTTCATCCCAAGCTCGCTTTTCAGTGTCCACAAACTTCCTAAGCATAGTTTTTAAAGTACGGTTAAACCTCTCTACCAATCCATCAGTCTGAGGATGGTAGACCGAGGTCCAGATGGATTTTACCTCCAATAATTTCAGGACATCCTGCTTTAACTTTGCCATGAAATTTGTTCCCTGGTAAGTTAATATTACTTGTGGAGGTCCTACCCTAGAAAACAGTTCTAACAGCCTGTGAGCAACCTGTTTAGCAGTGGCTGATCTCAGAGGGAAGGCCTCAGGATACCTGGTGGCATAATAAACAACAACGAGTATAAATTTATGTCCCTTCGCAGAGGGTTCTAAAGGTCCGACCAGATCTACCCCAATTCTCTCGAATGGGACAGCTACCAAGGGCAGAGGAACCAAAGGAGCCGGCTTCTGTCCTTTTTGGCTAGTTAACTGGCATTCAGGACATGTCTCACATAGTTTCATGATGTCACCATGTATGCCCGGCCAGTAAAACAAGGACGAGATGCGGTCCGTGGTCTTATCTCTGCCCAAATGACCACCCCATGGGAGAGTATGGGCTAGGGTAAACACTGTTTTAATCAACCCTTTAGGGAATAGCATCTGTCGAATGACCTCCCCTGTTTGTGTAACCTTATTCACACGATATAGTATGTCATTCAACAGTTCAAAATGTGGAAACACTTTTACACTTGTTCATCTATTATCTTGTTGTTAACCTGTACCACCTTCTCATATTGTCTAGCCAGAGCTGGGTCCTCCCTCTGCCTCTGACGGAAGTCAGGAAGATCCAGGTCTGGCAACACTCCCGTATCTATCTGTTCCCCACCCTGGTCATCCCCGGCCATGACCTGCAGTCCTTTGGGCTGACTAATGTTACCAAAAGTCCCAGCCTTTCTTAACCAGTCCTCTTTTTCCGCACGTCTCTGTTTACGTGTCTTTGGGACATGGTGTCTACGGGGGAAAATCTCTGGGGAAAAAGGGAACAAGTCTCCAGGCTTCTCCGGTACCAGAGAAGTAGGCTCCGTAGGAGTAGGGGCCAACAATGTTTCGAGGTAGGGCCAGTCTCGGCCAAGTAGAACAGGAGCAGGTAGCCAGGGAGCAACTCCCACTAGTAGGCTAGCCTCTAGATCCTGGATACGCAGTGTAACGTTCGCTGTCAGGGTATCTCTTTGTATCCCCATGGATACACTCGATATTCCAAGGAGAGTCATAAGATAGTCTATTGCTTGGAATTAGGCCCTCTAGGATCAGGGTTTTTCCAGAGCCCGAGTCCAGCATGGCGTTTACTTTTGTCCCCTCCAGAGATGCTGGGACTAACCACGGATTGTGGTCCCCTCGGAGACAAGCTGTGGCAGTGGTTCTGCCATATGAACAGTCCATTTCCTCATCTCCTGAGTCCGCAAACTCGGTCGTCCGCGGAAGCTCTCGACGAGGCTCGATGTTTGGACCTCTCCGCTGTTGGATGGGGTCCTCCCTTCTGGTTGGTGGGGTTATCCTCTCCACCAGGTGGGTGACAGGAGTCCAGGTTCTCGGGGAATACTGTGGGTGGCGGCCTCTCTTGAGTGATCCAGTGGCCTCGGACCCAGGATGGGCGTCTCTGCGGGAGTTTGTACCAGGAACCCTCCGAGATGGGAAAGGGTCTTCCGATCGGGTTGACTGGATCTCCCGAGCTGGCGGGTTGTAGACCCCTCGATTGTCTGCTCTCCTGCCTCTAGTATCACCAGAAGCAACTGGTGTTTACACCGGCCGTTCCCAGCTATCCTGTTGGGTGTCGTCGCCCAGGAAGTTTTCCACCAAGCGGACCGCTGAATCCAGGGAAAATGCAGCGTGTCTTTTTACCCAGGAGCGGGAGGAGGGGGGCAGTATCTGTATGAACTGCTCGAGCACAAACTGTTCCAGGATCTCTGCAGGGTCATGTTTTTCCGGTTGTATCCACCTGGCACATAAGTCTACTAAGCGGTGGGCTACGACCCGGGTCTGTCTCGGTTTGTATATTTGACTGTCCGGAACCGCTGTCGGTAGGTCTCTGGTGTGAGGCCTAGGCGATCCAGAATAGCAGCCTTTAGTTTCTGATAGTCCATGGCCTCGTCTGCTGGAAGAGCCTGGTAGGCTGCCTGAGCTTTCCCTATGAGGAGTAGAGCCAGAGTCGTTACCCAGCGATCAACAGTCCAGCCGTGGGCCATGGCTACCCTTTCAAAAGTGAGGAGAAATGCCTCTGGGTCTTCGTTTGGCTTCATTTTAGGCAGCATTACCGGTGGGTTATTTGGAATCCCTGGTCTGCCTGGGGTTGGGCCTTCGACCAGCAGTTGGAGTAGCTTTTCCTCTCACCGGGCCTGTTGCTCATCTTGCTGGGCTTGTCGTTCAGCTTGCTGGGCTTGTCGCTCATCTTGCTGGGCTTGTCGCTCTGCTTGCTTCTCTGCTAGCTGGAGCTGTTGCTCAAGGAACTGAAAAAAAAAATTCTCCATTTTTTTTTTTTGTGTGGCCCTTCAGATACAGGGGCCGTCCGACGTCCCACTTCTGACACCACCTGTGGCATGACGGCCTGTAGCCGAGGTCAGGGAACAGTCCACACGTATAGTTTCAGGATAAATAAAAACGTTCAGTGGCTTTATTTCTCCACAGTAACATAACATGCGGGTACACTGTCCCTTTAACAAAATAAATCCTGCTCCACTTTGGGAGAAAAACTGACTAATAACACAGCAGACCTATCTAGCAGGCTGGCTGGCTAAACCAGAACCAAACCATAAGGGTACTTTAAGCAGTCAGTAAACAAATGAATAATCCTTACTTTAGTTGAAGTAGTCTTTGGTGAAATCCCTCTGGCTAAGGGCTCACGCAGCAGTGTGCTTCTCTCTCTCTCTCTCTGGCAGCTACTGCCAGTCACATGATCCTTTATCTACCTTGCTGGCTCTCAGGTGTCAGCTAAAGAGTTCTGATTTCCTAACTTCCACCTGAGTTAACCCTTATGAGTGCTGGATGAAGCACTCAGACATATGTCTCCCAGGCGTAACTGATAGGAGTTTACTTCACTCTGTCACAGTCTCTTAGAGTTAATAATACTGGGGCGTGGTCGACCATGTTATATTGTCTGTTTCTGCTTTTGTTATCCGGTCAGCCAGTTCTCTAGATATAAAAATATAGTCAATGCGGGTGTATTGTTTGTGCGGGGCCGAGTAAAAGGTAAATCCTTTAGTTATAGGGTTCATTAGTCTCCAGGTGTCGACCAGCCCGCTCGTTCTTATATTTTGTTTAAGAGCGATTGAGCTCTTCAATCTCGAGTGGTGCTCTTTGCTCGTGAGTCTCGCCTTATCTTTATTGTTTATAACTGTGTTGAAATCGCCTCCAATTATTAAGTAGCCCTTCTTGTTTTGGTTTATCACATCGAAAGCCTCGTTAATGTAGCTTTCCTGGTCAGTATTGGGGGCATATAGACATGCTAGTGTTATTTCTATTGTGCCTAGTTTGCCTGATACAATTAACATTCACCCGGCCTTATCTCTTTTTATTTTTTCTATTTCAAAAGGGACACTGGTTCTAATCAGGATGGCTACATCTGCTTTTTTGTTTATTGCTGGGGAGTGGTATATTTGGTGGATGTTTCTGTCTCTTAGCCTAACCGTGTCTTCTCTATTCAGATGTGTTTCTTAGATCATGAGTATGTCGCTTTGTCTAGCTTTGAGATCCCTAAACAGTAGTCTCCTTTTCATATGAGAGTTCAATCCCTTGACATTCTGGGTAGTTACTTTTAATAATTTAGCCATGTTCTTGTTTAAAATACCTTGTGGGGGTATTTGCTAGGGCCGTCTTTTTATTGTTGGGTGTCTTGTGAGGATTTTCCGGTTTTCGAGGCCATATCTTTGTTTGTTGTTTGGTTATATCTTTTTGGATGTATACAAGTGTATTCCAGTTAGGATGAGATG
>NC_134490.1:81147232-81172232 GCF_040206685.1 Ascaphus truei | reverse complement strand
CAGGATAGAGTTGACTATGGACGCAATTGGTTTGGCAATGGCTGGGGCACCAAGTCGTAGGAACCTAGATTGTAGTAAGTCGGGTCCACATTGGCTGCTTAGTTTTAGTTTGAGGAGCGCTTGTGTAATCTCTTCTTCAGATACTGGGCTAAATTGAAAATTGTGGGCAGTGTTGGGAGGGGGTGGGACTGTAGGGATACTCCCAGGATGAGATTCATGTTTTGGGTTTGTGCTGCGTTTCGCTAATAAGTTAGTGGCACACCCCACAAAGTAATCATTGAATGCATTTGCAATGTCAGTGGGGTTTGTCAGAGTAATATCCCCCTTAGTGATATTACTTGGTTGTTGATGGTTAGGAGCCTGGAATATATTGTTGATAACCTTCCAGAAGTTAGCTGGGTTTGATGTATTTTGGTGGAGATTGTCAGAGTAATATTGTGCTTTTGCATACCTTGTTTGCCTTGTGCACACGTTCCGCAGGCATCTGTAGTGATTGAGATCCTTGGTAGTGCCAGTTACTTTGTAGCTTTTCCACAAGGCATCCCTGAACTGGTAGAGTGCTATAAGGTCAGGTGTAACCCATGGAAGGTGGGCACCCCGTACCCTTATTCTGCGTAGTGGAGCATGGGTATCGCAGAGTTTTAAGAACTCGGATTGGAAATAGTCGAGTGCAGAATCAGGGTCGGGAATTAAATCGATTCTGTGCCATGGGCAGTTGGTAAGGTCATCCAGAAACTGTTGTGGGTTAAAGTTTTTAAATGTTCTAGTGAGGAGAACTTTAGGGCTTGAATGGGGCGGTTTAATTTTCCTTACACAGTACACTATTGCATGGTCACTGAAAATATCAGGAAGGATGCCAGAGGATTGGATTCTGCTGGGGTTTGAGGAGAGAATCCAGTCTAGCAAGGAATGGTTATGCGACTTCAGGTTTATTCGTGTGGGTTGGGAAATGAGTTGCGATAGGTTAAGTGACTTGAGTTGTATCTGATTTTGTGGTTTTTAAGGTCAAGCCAATTGAAGTTGAAATCCCCAAGAACTAGCAGCTCACTCTTCTCATTCAGAGAGGAAATGGAGGCAAGAAACTGGGTGATATCAGTCAAGGATTGTAGAGGGGCTTTAGGGGGGCGGTAGATGCCAGCAAGCAAGATGGGCTTAGACACTAGTCATAATCATATGCAATAAAGGCGTTCCCCTTAACATCGCAAATCCACAGACCATCATAATAGTTAACGCGGCTTTTAAATGATGTACTTGTTAAGGCACGCTTCATCTTGAAATTAATCATATCCAGACCCTTAATGAAGCTGAACGTTATGTCAAACATCAACTTCAGATATTAATAAGGAGACTTTGATTAATATTACAATTACTACAGTACCACTGCTTTCCAATTCTAACATTGCTAACTGCTGCTATATACAGTTAGGTCCGGAAATAATTGGACACTGATACAAGTTTTGTTATTTCGGCTGTGTATCAAAATAAACTCAAGTTACAGTTAAATAATGAATATGGGATTGAAGTGCAGTCTGTCAGCTTTAATTGGAGGGTATTTACATCCAAATTGGAGGAAGGGTTTAGGAATTACATCTCTTTAATATGTAGTCCCCTCTTTTTCAAGGGACCAAAAGTAATTGGACAATTGACACAAAAGCTGTTTCATGGACAGGTGTGGGCTATTCCTTCGTTATTTCATCATCAATTAAGCAGGTAAAAGGTCTGGAGTTAATGTCAGGTGTGGCATTCGCATTTGGAAGCTGTTGCTGTGAACCCACAACATGCGGTCAAAGGAGCTCTCAATGCAAGTGAAAGAGGGCATCCTGGGGCTGCAAAAAAAAGAAAATCCATCAGACAGATGGCAGGAACATTAGGAGTGGCCAAATCAACAGTTTGGTACATTCTGAGAAAAAAAGAACGCACTGGTGAGCTCTGCAACACAAAAAGGCCTGGACGTCCACAGAAGACAACAGTGGTGGATGATTGTAGGATCCTTTCTATGGTAAAGAAAAACCTGTTCACAACATCCAGCCAAGTGAAGAACACTCTCCAGGAGGTAGGCATATCATTATCCAAGTCTACCATAAAGAGAAGACTTCATGAGAGCAAATACAGAGGGTTTACCACAAGGTGCAAACCATTCATAAGCCTCAAGAATAGAATGGCAAGATTAGACTTTGCCAAACAATATCTAAAAAAGCCAGCCCAGTTCTGGAACAGCATTCTTTGGACAGTTGAAACTAAGATCAACCTGTACCAGAGTGATGGGAAGAATAAAGTATGGAGAAGGCTTGGAACGGCTCATGATTCGAAGCATACCACATCATCTGTAAAACACAGTGGAGGTAGTGTGATGGCATGGGCATGCATGGCTTACAATGGCACTGGGTCACTATTGTTTATTGATGATGTGACAGATGACAGAAGCAGCCGGATTAATTCTGAAGTGTATAGGGATATATTGTCTGCTCAGATTCAGCCAAATTCAGAGAAGTTGATTGGACGGCGCTTCACTTTACAGATGGACAATGACCCAAAACATACTGCGAAAACAACCCAGGAGTTTTTTAAGGCAAAGAAGTGAAATATTCTGCAATGGCCGAGTCAATCACTGATCTCAACCCGATCGAGCATGCATTTTACTTGCTGAAGACAAAACTTAAGGCAGAAAGACCCACGAACAAACAACAACTGAAGACAGCTGCAGTAAAGGCCTGGCAAAGCATCACAAAGCATCACAAAGTAGGAAACTGCCTGCAAAGGATTCTCGACAAAGTATTAAAAATGAACATTTTATTTATGATTGTGTTAATTTGTCCAATTACATTTGAGCCCCTGAAATATGGGGACTGTGTATGAAAATGGTTGCAATTCCTAAACGTTTCATACAATATTTTTGTTCAACCCCTTGAATTAAAGCTGAAAGTCTGCACTTCTATTGCATCTTGGTTGTTTCATTTCAAATCCATTGTGGTGGCGTACAGAGCCAAAATTATGAAAATTGTGTCAGTATCCAATTATTTCCGGACCTAACTGTATATGAAAATCATATAAATTGTTTTACTGAATAAAATAATTATTTCCCAACAATCTGCTTGATTTTTTGTTACATATACAGTATAGAGATGGGTGAAACTGTCAAAATTCGGTTCCCACAATTCCTACGTTGATTTCATGCTTGACGGTCTGTGCGGATTCATTCGAATTCACCATTGACTGCAATCCGTGTGCAGATTGCTAAAAAGTAGCGCACGCACGGTTATACAAAGTATATTTAAATGAGCCCTATCCCACATTTCCTAAAAAGATATCCATACCAACTATATAGAGTTGATAATAAGCCTAATGCACCAACCTAGATTGGTCATCACATGAGTCTAGGCGCAAAGTTCATCTCTCCTGTCTTGCCTTCAAATACTTTTTTGGGGCAAGCTACAGCAGCGGCAGCTTTTATTCTAAGTATTCACCAGCTTGTACCTGGTATGTTCCTGGAATGCCACGCTGTTCACTCGGAGCATGCCGGGCTCCCAGCCAGGGTCATGCCCGGCTGACGCGCGTTTGATGTGTTTATTGATAATGGTTCGGATTTTAATAGGCTGCAATGCTTCGCGTGTCCGCCAGATGGCAGAAATTCATGACTTGTAATGCGCCGAATCAGTAATGTGTCAGCTTGCAGGTGTTTCGTTTCAAAAAGATACCGTACCACAGTGTGCTATTGTAACTTGGCCTTGGCCTTGAGACTGAAGGAAGAGGTTGCAAAAATGTATCAATTTAGGCTTTTCATATTAAAGAAAGACAAAGACCAGTTTCAGTTTGTGTTACACTATTCTGCAGAGACCCACCATGAGTGTTCAAGTGCAGCCTGCTTTCCAAAAACCTGACAGAAGTTACGCGTATTTGATATGGGCCGCGATTAATGCAACAGAGGATAAGATGGCAACAGTTGCTCAAATTTATCAGTATTTTATCGAAAAATATGACTTTTACAAATTTTCGCCAACTCCTCATACGTGGAAGCGTGCAGTAAGGAAAAGGTTATGTAGTGACCCCTGTTTTCACCGTATTGAGCCCCAATTTGTTGGAGGGTATTGGTGTGTGTCACCGGATTTTTCCCGTATCTATGATCATGGAGGCGGCAAAAGGCAAAGGGTCGTGTTAAAACCAACTAAGAAGCGACAGTCGCTGCCAAGCAATGCACCAGCACCAGCACCAGCACCGGCTTCCAATGACGGTCCCACTGTCAGTGACAACCCTGAGCCTGAGCCTGAGGCTGAGCTGGATTTGGCGTGCAGTTTTGATGAAGCTTGCATGTACCTAAGCGATTTCCAGCCTAACCTGCTGACTACAGGTGGACTAGTCCCGCTGCCAACTATCGACGTGGATGATGAAGAAAGCTGGACTGGCAGTGGACCGGCGCCGGCGCCACCTGAATGGGAAATTCAATGGTGAGTACTGTCTTGTTGCCGTATTATTTTGGTGGGGCTGGCTGGGTACTTCTTTAGGGGGCTGACCATTGCTGTACATTAAAACTTTTCTTTTTGTATTTTCTCAGATAAGAAAACGGCTAATGGGGGGATTTCGATGGATAATATTGTACTGTATGCTGATGTTTTCCGGCTGTACAGTATACTGTGTAATAAACCTGAATAAATCAAACTATGCATTTATTCTACATGTTCAGTATCGTTTCATTATGTGTCTTCCACAGTATACTGTACAGTGGTATACAGTGCCTAACATCTATGGGCAAAAATAATTTTATTTCTAGGTGACCTAGAACAGAAGTTCCCACGCCAATTGCCCGTGAACTTGACCGAGGCCCTAAGTAGTTCCCACGCCAATTGCGCGAATATAATGTAAAATAACCCGTTCTGTGGGTCTGAGCGGGTTGAAATTTACCTGGTCCTAATGCGGGAGGACCCTTGCCATACTGGCAAAATATCAGCCTTGCACGACCCCCGAAACCGGAGATATAAAAAGACAGTGTCAAAGCACATTACCAAAGTGGCTTTTTTTCTGCCATGCAAGTCAATGGCAGAAACCTGAACTTTAACATCGCCCTGACTCCGTTCTGTTGCCATGAGAGGGTCGCAATTTGCCATGCAATCCTGCCCCAACTAGGACTACATGGTGACCGAATCTGAGCCCTCTAGGTCGAACAGAACCGGAGTTGTGGGTTCCAGGTTTCTGCTCATTCTGACTTAGCCGGTTCAAAGCTTTCTCCGCCATTGCGCTCAATGGTAGAGCCCTCCTCGCCGGCGTGACCCTTTCTCGTCGCCGTTACTGCTCGGACCCTATTGGGGTCAAGTGAGGGGGTTCCTAACATCTAGGGGCAAAATTAATTTTATTTCTAGGTGCCCTAGAACAGAAGTTCCCACACCAATTGACCTAGTTCCCACGCCAATTGCCGTAGTTCCTACGCCAATTACGCGACCAGGCAGTTAAAAAACAGTGCAGCAAGCCTCTACAGTACATTTGTTACACTGGCAAAGGAGCAAATGGAAACAATGTGAGGCAATTCAACATGTTCTTTTATTGGTGGAGTCAGTACAAAAACATTTATTTACAAATACTGTACAATGTTGAAACATTTAAAGTGCACAGCAATTCTAACCATCAACACACAATAATACATACTGCAGCCTTTATTAAATTCTTCTGCCACAAAACATTTTTGGTGCATGGGGCAAAGGGAGTTAAAGTGACTTGCTTTTTATGTACTGTATTTGGGGTTGTATTTGGGGGTTTATTCATCAAATTATTATGATGAACTGCCTTTTGAAATTACAGTGCTGTTAACTATTTCAGCCACACACCTCCAGAGTTTTTAATCCCTCCCTAGCCAAGCGTCAATCGGCTGAGTCACCCTAGCCTACCATCCCCCTCTCTCCACTGGTCGTTGATCTTCTGCATATTGCCATTGTGTTCTTAATCCGCCCATAGCCGAGCTACAAACACTCAGTACGCCTGCGTCTAATCACACCATCCCCCTCCCCCAACCCTTAGAGGCCTGTTGTTTGAACGGTAATGCTTTGGAAAATCAACATGTTCTTTTATTGGTAGAGTCAGTACAAAAACATTTAATTACAAATACTGTACAATGTTGAAACATTTAAAGTGCACAGCAATTCTAACCATCAACACACAATAATACATTCTGCCGCCTTTATGAAATTCTTCTGCCACAAAACATTTTTTGTGCATGGGGCAAAGGGAGTTAAAGTGACTTGCTTTTTATGTACTGTATTTGGGGGTTGTCTTTGGGGGTTTATTCATCAAATTATTATGATGAACTGCCTTTTGAAATGACACTGCTGTTAACTATTTCAGCCACACACCTCCAGAGTTTTTAATCCCTCCCTAGCCAAGCGTCAATCGGCTGAGTCACCCTAGCCTACCATCCCCCTCTCTCCTCTGGGTCGTTGATCGTCTGCATATTGCCATTGTGTTCTTAATCCGCCCATAGCCGAGCTACAAACACTCAGTACGCCTGCGTCTAATCACACCATCCCCCTCCCCCAACCCTTAGAGGCCTGTTGTTTGAACGGTAATGCTTTGGAAAATCCCCTCTCGAATTTGAAATGTAAATTTGATGTGCACAGCACTGTGAGAATTGAGAGTACACTGATACAGTATTTCATCAGGGTGTGAAAATATTAGTCAGTGACTATGGTTTACAGTCACATGTTTTTAATACAATATAGTACATTCTTTAATATCTTTAAAATAAAAATATATAAATCCTGGTATAAATCCTGGTAAAATATTTTATAAATAAATAAAATAATTCATTGGTGCACTGTAGGGGTGGCTGTCAATGATTATGATTCGCAGGAAAGTGAATAAATATTTATTTTATTTTATCAGGAACCAAAAAATACAAATATAAAAATAATCAGGAATAATACATACAGTAATGCAGTCTTTATTAAGTTATTTTGGCAGCTTGAAATTGGATAACCATTTGGAAAACCTTTGGAAAACATGGGGAAGCATGAGTAATGCACATTTATAAGAAAATTATTTAATACTACAGTATATACAGTACAGTACTGTAATGTACTGTATAATATACTGTATATACAGTATAGTAAAATTATTTTTTCTTTAGTCTTTATCTATTCCTCATTCTGTCTGCAGTACAGTAGTTCATTGAGAGAGGAGAGGTTTTGTGTACATCATTGCTGCTGTTTATATACTGTACATTTGACTGTACAAGCAGATTTGACTGGACACAATGCCCCTCATCCCCCTAGGCCACTGTTTTTCCTGGAACGACAAGAAAACCAAAAATTAGTGCAGTTACTGTACTGTATTATGGCAGAACTACTGTAGGTGGCTGGTGCAGCTTTCTCTGGAAAGAAAAAAAATGGGGCAGTTAGTAGGCAGTTACTGTAGTACTGTCAAACTAGTATACTGTATACTGTACTGGAACTACTGTATACTCTGACTACTGTTAAATTCTATGTACTGTAACCTGATGGCTGGTGCTGCTCTCTCTGTAAAGAAAAAACTAACTACTGTATACTCTTACTATCTGGAAAGAAAAAATCTGTGCCATACTTACCTGTAACATACTGTACTTACAATACTACAGCACAGTACTACTTTCCTGATGCTTGCCCATTACGCGCGATGACAATGGGCAACACAGTGGCAATATGGTCTATATATTTATTGCAGCGTTCCACGGTGAGTACATCATTCCAAAAACTCAGTATGCCTTTCAACAACTCGTCCTTTTTGGAGGGTTTCGCCACTTTCCGGATATGGTCCTTCAGCTGATGCCAGACCATTTCGATCGGATTGAAGTCTGGCGACCTGTCATTGGAAAGAAAGGACAATTGGTTTAAGAGCTAAAAACAGTGGGGAACAAAAATGGGACACGGTCTACTGCACTTACTCTGCTGGCGTCTTCACCCAGTTGATGCCGCGCTCAAGGATATGCGCCGTTGAGCGGTGTGCTTGGGATCGTTGTCCTGGTAGAAACGGTGACCATTGGGGAAGTCGCCTGTGATGTATTGCACTATCTCGGGCACAATGTTGTCTTGGAAGAAAGCTTTATTCATGATTCCTATAGCAAGAAAAGAAAAGTGCTCAAAAAACTGCACAATAGTACAGTACAGTGCATACGGTAAGGCAACACTAGTCAAGTACAGTGCATTAGGCGACATTATATTTGATACATTTTACCTTCAAAGATGACAATGCATCCCTATCCACGCCTAGAGATGGCACCCCACATGCAGCATCACAGGGTGTTTTGGCCGCGGCTTCAAAGATAAGTGGCCTTTTTTGTGGAACGCAAATCGTGCAAATCTCTCCAGCGACACAGTAGACTCATCAGTGAAGATGCAATCCTGGAAAGTCTCCCCGCTGTCGATCCATGCCTGGGCCTGGAGCACTCTTTTGATTTTGTTTGCGTCCCGTATCATGGGGTACGCTCTGTAATGACAAGGAAATTTTTTTTTTAGCGGCACAGTGCAGTACAGTTTGCTAAACAACACTTTTACCTCCTGTACTGTCCAGTACTAACCTCACACGTCCATATTTCCATCCAATGCTGCGTCTCATCTTCTTTATGCTGGTCTCGGATACAGTCAGATTGTGCTTTTCCTGCAGAGTGTTTTTAATCCTTAATGCACTCCTCTCATCATTCTCCTCACTTATTTTGTCCACCAGAACAGTTGTCTCCCTACAATGTAAAGAAATTATATTGCTTTATTAATATGCAGCAATATAAAATGTATGTATTAATATACAACATAAATATACTGTTGTAATATAAATATAAATATACAGTACATCCTATACAGTATATACCGTTGTAAGATTAATTGAAATATACAAAAAATGTATACTGCTGTACTATAAATATAAATAGACAAAATATATATACTGTTGTACTATAAATATTAATATGCAAAATAAATATACTGTTGTAATATAAATATAAATATACAGTACATCCAATACAGTATATACCGTTGTAAGATTAATTGAAATATACAAAAAATGTATACTGCTGTACTATAAATATAAATAGACAAAATATATATACTGTTGTACTATAGATATTAATATGCAAAATAAATATACTGTTGTAATATAAATATAAATATACAGTACATCCTATACAGTATGTACCGTTGTAAGATTAATTGAAATATACAAAAAATGTATACTGCTGTACTATAAATATAAATAGACAAACTACTGTATGTTGTAATATAAATCAACAGAAATAACAACAGTATTACAGTAGATACAGAACTGTACTGTAGATATACAGTACAGTTTTCTATATTTTTTTTTTGTTAAGTATTATAAATATACTTACGCGTTTGTTACCCTTGGTGCCTTTTTCCGGTCTCTGTTTTGTCCGTGTGCATGATAGCTCACGGTGTTTAATGGCACAACGAGGCCAGAAGTAGCTAACCAGCATTGGATAGCAGCAATTCGGTGTCCGCTCGTGTACATCTCCTTAATTCGCATGCTGAGCTCCTTTGAAATCTTTTTAACAGGCATTGCTGCGAGTAGAAAGAAATACAAACACAAGAATGTATATTCGATGTTTAGTCGATGTGTATTCTATGTGCAGTCAATACACAAAATGGATGGTGTATTTATACGGTAATGACTCACACGCCCACTTTCAACACCTGTACCTGGTCGCCATGCATAAAAGGTCACACACTTTGCATAGGCCACCACTCCATGATCTTTATCTGAACTTGCCCTTGTCCAGATACTGTACTGCATTGTGCCACCTGCTTCCATGGAGCATCCCCGGTTCTATGGACGCAAGAATCCTCTCACCTCTGCCGTGCCTGTCATGCTGAAAAAGCGAAAGGCGGTTGCCGTTTCCACGCCAAGGGCAAAGCGACAGGCTAAGGCCAATAAAGAAAACCTTCTGCTGACCCCAAAGGTTAAGGGTTTTCTTAGACGTAAGCCTCATTATGTGAAGAAGATATACAGTGATGTACTCTCGATGCAGAACGAATGGCAGCCAACTCATCGGACCCGCAGACCACTTCCTCCCATATGCTTCGACGACTCTGCTGTAGCTGTCCCGGAAATCTTCATCCCGTCTTCTCCACCCCCATCTTCTCCGGTTCCATCTGACGACACTGCCGCCTCTGAAATCCACGGGTCACTGTCTCCTTTGCGCTTAGACGACTCTGCTTCTCGCCCGGAAATCCAAAGGTCACCTTCTCCATCCCTCTTCGACGACGCTGCCGCTTCTCCTCTACCGGGTATCCACAGGTCACCTCCTCCACTCTCCATCGATGCCGCTTCTGTCCATGGAACCTCCATCTCATCCTCCGTTTCACCCATCCCCCCAGATGTCCAGACGCCATGCACAAGAAGCAGCTCGTTGGACCGGATGCTGAATGGGATAAGTGTGGATCTCCCCGGGAATTCTATTGTGCTAGCAAAGATAGATCTGCTTCTGGAGACAATGCTAAATGTGGAGCAGCGGATGCTACAAATGGAGCAACAGATGGATCAACGGATGGAGAAGATAGAGGCTGACATTGCGGGCATACATTATTTGCTCGGTGCTAATGCCCCTGTTTCCCCGACGCCGGAGCAGGAGGGTGACATGAATGTGATGAATGGGACCTTCAAACCCTTCCATCACCAAGCGCACCCCCTCCACCAGAAGATGTAGTGTACATGTATGCCGTTGAGGAGGACATGACAACCCCGTCAAGACCACGCCAGGAGACAACACGGCGACCACGACCGGAGGAAAGCTTCCTCCCAGACATCCTACCATCGCCCGTCGCCACAAGCACACCCGTTCCAAAAAGACCTACACCCGCTCGCATCGAAACAGTGCCCGACATCACCCTGTGTGATCTGCCACCAGGGCCCAGGGAGAAGTATAGGGTGATGAGTGCTGGTGTACCCCACAAGTATGCCTTGATCATTTTTAAGCACCATGTTCCCTACACGTTGTACTGCGAGTGGGTGTTCAAAGTGAACTACGAAGGAAATTGCGTTAAAAAGGCCCTTCCTGCCAATTTAAGGAAAAACATTGTGGAAGAAATGCGGCGCTTTTATACAGTTACAGATCCTGTAATGAAAGGCGTTAGAGACTGCATTAATGGCGTTTTGCGCCATGCAAGGAATCGGCCATGGATGGACAATGTGGAGGACTGTCAGTGAGACCATACTGTTGTGCTGAACTGTATTGTACTGTACATGTTTTGCCCTACAGTACCCGCTGTACTTAAACAAAGGAGATGTTGTTGTGTGTTTTTTTTCACAGTGGTAAAGTGAAATAAGGCGCAAACAAATAAAAAGTGAACACTAATAATAAGTGACTAATCAAAATCTTAAATAGGTGATAATGTGATAAAATTTAAATGAATACAGCTTCACCCCCTGCTCTGGAACCCACTGGAAGGGGTAGTCTTCACTCTTCCCCCACAGTAACAGCAAAACACACAAAATCCACGGGGAGCATGGGGAGGAAACAAAAATAAATTTAAGTGCAGCAAAAAAAGGCAACGTGGAAAAAAGCCTTCAAATGACTTGGCTCTAATGGATTAACTACTTACAAGATGTAAGAGTCAAATAGGCAGGGTTGACTTAAACAGTCACAGGTAAGTGGATGATGCAGTTGTCATCAGAGTGGATCGGGTCCCCAGGATCACGTACCCCAATGTTGAGAGAAAAACTGGCATAGCACAGATCACTCGAGATAAAATAGCTTTATAACAATAAAATATTATACTCACATTCTAACAATAAAATACGGGCATATCACACTGCATTAGTGTAGGAAGATTTTAGCCAGCTGGCTCACCGTCCTGCAACGTTCCCCCACTCCTCTGCCTCAGCCCCCGGTCAGCTGTTACACTGCTCAGACTGGCGTCTGACGTCACTTCTGGGTTCGTCGCGCGGTGAGTGCTGGATCTTCCTGCAACTTCTCTGCTGTATGCTCCGGTCTGAATGAAAACTCCCACTCTACGCGTTTCAAAAGCAACTGCTTTCTTCCTCAGGAGTCTGACTCCCCTCTTTTTCCCGTTTGCTGCCCTCTAGGACTGAACTGGTGCAGGTCTGACTGACAGTGTTGCGCACCATCCCACTGTACTGTACTGTATACAGTACTGGGTTTCTTTAATAAAGGAGATGTCACTTAAAATGTCACTTTAACTCCCTTTGCCCCATGCACCAAAAATGTTTTGTGGCAGAATAATTTAATAAAGGCTGCAGTATGTATTATTGTGTGTTGATGGTTAGAATTGCTGTGCACTTTAAATGTTTCAACATTGTACAGTATTTGTAAATAAATGTTTTTGTACTGACTCCACCAATAAAAGAACATGTTGAATTGCCTCACATTGTTTCCATTTGCTCCTTTGACAGTGTAACAAATGTAGAGGCTTGCTGCACTGTTTTTTAACTGCCTGGTCACGCAATTGGCGTAGGAACTACGGCAATTGGCGTGGGAACTAGGTCAATTGGTGTGGGAACTTCTGTTCTAGGGCACCTAGAAATAAAATTCATTTTGCCCCTAGATGTTAGGAACCCCCTCACTTGACCCCAACAGGGTCCGAGCAGTAATGGCGGCGAGAAAGGGTCACGCCGGTGAGGAGGGTCCTACCATTGAGCGCAATGGCGGAGAAAGCTTTGAACCGGCTAAGTCAGAATGAGCAGAAACCTGGAACCCACAACTTCGGTTCTGTTCGACCTAGAGGGCTCAGATTCGGTCACCATGTAGTCCTAGTTGCGGCAGGATTGCATGGCAAATTGCGACCCTCTCGTGGCAACAGAACGGAGTCAGGGCGATGTTAAATTTCAGGTTTCTGCCATTGACTTGCATGGCAGAAAAAAAGCCACTTTGGTAATGTGCTTTTAAACTGTCTTTTTGTATCTCTGGTTTCGGGGGTCGTGCAAGGCTGATATTTTGCCACAATGGCAAGGGTCCTCCCGCATTAGGACCAGGTAAATTTCAACCCGCGCAGACCCACAGAACGGGTTATTTTACATTATATTCGCGCAATTGGCCTGGGAACTACTTAGGGCCTCGGTCAAGTTCACGGGCAATTGGCGTGGAAACTTCTGTTCTAGGGCACCTAGAAATAAAATTCTTTTTGCCCCCAGATGTTAGGCACTGTATACCACTGTACAGTATACTGTGGAAGACACATAATGAAACGATACTGAACATGTAGAATAAATGCATAGTTTTATTTATTCGGGTTTATTACACAGTATACTGTACGGCCGGAAAACATCAGCATACAGTACAATATTATCCATCGAAATCCCCCCATTAGCCGTTTTCTTTTCTGAGAAAATACAAAAAGAAAAGTTTTAATGTACAGTAATTGTCAGCCCCCTAAAGAAGTACCCAGCCAGCCCCACCAAAATAATACGGCAACAAGACAGTACTCACCATAGAATTAAAATTCATTTTCCCCCAGATGTTAGGAGCCCCCTCACTTCACCCCAACAGGGTCCGAGCATGTACAGTACAGTACTGTACTTTAAAATAAAATTAAATATGCAATTTTACTATTACTGCACGCGCACGCACAGACTGTGTACTGTAGGTTGAACCGCGAAGGTATTAGACTTCAAAGACAACAGCTCGAAAACGCCCCCATGCGTTTTTACACGGCATTGCAGTATTGCAACCAGCGGGAATAAAATGCTTAAATCACGGGCGCGAAATAACGCAATACACTCCGGGAGAAAACGATACTAAACCGCACATCACCGGGATATTCTGAAATTCGCGGAACTAGCCGAGTTCGAATAAAGTTGGTCGCCACAGTACCCATCTATCTGAACAAGCTCCTCACCCCTACCACACGCAGCACTTATCATCTGAGATCTGACTCCAAAAGACTGTTCATGGTCCCAATGTTCAGCAAAGTATCCGGCCACTCCTCTTTCTCATATCGTGCACCCCAAAACTGGAACAATCTACCGGAGACTCTCACAGCCACACTCAGTCTAAGTTCTTTCAAAACCAAAGCTGTCTCTTATTTTAATCTGGTCTGTAACTGTTACATATGCCTATAATATATATTATCTCTAACTGTGCATGCAGTGCCTTGTATATAATGTATACCATGTATACTGTACCCTGTTCACTTAATGTAACTATGTATTTGTAACCATGTATTATTTGTCATCTTAACTCTAAGCCCAGGACATACTTGAAAACGACAGGTAACTCTCAATGTATTACTTCCTGGTAAAATATGTTATATATAAATAAACCTAATGACTGGAATCATGTCAGATCCAACAGGCCTACACCTCACAACCTCACTCTACTGGGTTAGAAAAAAATTGGTGACACCTCTGCTGCTCTATGGCATTATAACTAGGCAGGAAGGAAGTTCAGAGGACGAGGTTCTGTGCGGTAGCTGAAAAAAAAGGCCCAAACTCGCATTTTTTGGCAGCAACTGCTATTCATTAAACTCCAATATGCACACTGTATAATACTATAAAAACTTGCAATCTTTTCTTGCTAGCTAACACACATTGTAATGGGCAAAATTCCCATTATCCACATATTGTGGGCATGGTTTACCACTGTGACAATCAATGGGTAGAGGGGATGGAGAGTGGGGGTAGTTGCACTGGGAGGGGTGGTTAGGCCATCCAAGTGGGTAGTGAGAGGTGGGTTAACCCCTTAACTACTATAGCGGTTAATAATTTCTAAGATGATTAAGCGGTTACAGGCCAGTAATTAGTTTATTTTTCTAAGGGTTTTTGTATTTTAATGTTTATGGGGGGTAGAGGGGGTGGGTGAAAGGGGTAGTTGCTCCAGGGTGGGTGGTTAGGCCTCGGTGGGCAGTGGGAGGGGTTAACCCTAACAGTTACTACAGCTGAGGTAATGAAGGAGTTAACCCTCCTGCAACCCTCCCAGTAGACCTAACCACCAACCCTGGAGCAATTACCACCTTCACCCACCTCCCCAACGCCCAATAAACCAGGCACTCTTGTTAAACCCTTTAATTATCTTAACGGCTAGTCGCTAAGGTAATTAAGTGGTTTTTAGTTTATTTTAATAACACAGTATTGAAAAAGGGGGTCTCCCGAGCTGAACATGGACGGAACATTTAAGCATGACTGTAATGGATGTGCTCACCACAAACCAGGACCGGACCGCAGGGCTGAGGTGGGGATAGAGAAACACCGACCTGAGACCGCAAAGCTGGGTCCGTAGTGTGGATTCCGTATTGTAGGTAGTCGGTCCGGGTTAGATAGAGCAGCATTAATGATATCCAGGCTGGGGTCAACAAGGCAGGTGGCACAGGAGCGATAGTCAAGGTCACAGGCTGGGGTCGGCATCAGGGAAGGCCTCAGCGTAAGAGCTTCAGCACAATGAAGGTGAAGTCTTCAGGAAACAGGGAAGCTACAGCACAGGAACGGCCTCTGTATGAAGCAGGCTGCAGGAAACAGGAAGCAGGAAACAGGAAGCTTTAGCACTGGGGCTTCAGCACAGGATCGGCCTCTGGATAGAGAAGGCTTCAGGAAACAGGAAGCTTCAACACAAGAAGGCCAAGCAGAGGCCTGCACAGGTTACAGGAATGAAAGTCCTCAAGGCATACAAGAATTATGCTCAGCCCTTTCCTGGTGGGAGGGCTGACCCTAAATAGCATGGACAGCCAATAGGGGTAGAGCTGCACAGAAAGCAGCATCAAGGCAACTGAGTCTGAGTTCAGAAACAGGTGATTCCATTTCCTGTTCAGGGAGAGATTTGCCTGGAACCTCTGTAGCCATGTAAGTGTGAGTTCCAGCCAAACCCAGAATGGAACCCTTACAATGACGGAGATACTGGCACCCCATACTGGGTCCTATAACTCAGGAAGCATGGGCTCCCCAAGACTTAAATTAATTTGGTTCCGCTCCGGAGACCCCCTGCTTCAATACTATGTTATTAAAATACAATAAAATCTGCGCATTCGCCTGTTTGAAGCGGGCAAGGAGAGTGACTGATTCAGTCTACTCTTACTGCACATCTCTTACCGATTTATGCATGGCGAATTTCATGAGTGCAGTGAGACCAAATGTAAGGATCGGCATTAGGTCCCGCCCCCGTGACGACACGGGCGACACACTGCAGACCAGGGGGGCTACCCACAGGCGACCTGCTGCCAGACACAGGAGTACCTCCAGGTTCGGGCTTAGGCCCCGCCCCCGCATCCTGCCCCATCTAGGTCACCTGCAATTTTGGGAAGTGCAAGAGAAGGTAAGCCATGTTTTTGATAAAGAAGTTTGCCTTGGGACTGGAAGTGGCTACTTTTATGACCAATCGCAAAATAATAGATTAGTAGGTAGTATTGCCCCATTAAATAATTTGTAGACTATAAATCAAATATATTTTCAGAATCAAGATGAGATTACGACTGTTCTCAAGAAAATCTCAAGAACGATTATTATCATTTACAAGGTGGACATGTAGGACAGAAAAGGGGGTTGCTTTTGCTCAATAGAAACATTGACAATATAATGCCTACAATCTGGTATTTTATATCAGCACGTATATTGACTGCATACACACTAATGTTTTTTTTAATACAACTATACATGTGATGCTGATGTTTTCTACATGTGGTTCGCAATAGTGTCCATTATCATTGCTACATTTTGAGACAATGAGCTAGGCTGATAAATGAATAGTTGCAGGTCAATGGTACCACTGATTTGTCTTTCCTACAAATTATGCAATATATCTCAATTGTTTCAGTCTAATGGTTCGAAGACTAATTTAATTTGAAATAAAGACATTATTTGTAACAGGATATCTTATTATGCAATAGTTAGCATATCACATGTAAGAGCCATGCATATTTTCTATTTATAGAATACGGATGAATGCTTCTATAAGAACTTTCATGAAAATGATTTCGAGTAGATTAATTTTTCTGGTGCGTACATCAATGCTTCCACTGTTAAAATCCAGCACAGTACATTATTTTGTGATGTCATTATGGGTTATTTTTATTTAGGTTTGATTATAGTAGTGAGAAAATCTGGTTGCTATGATAACATGGAACAAGTGTAATATGAATTCAGCTCACGTGTGGAGAAAATGCTTATTTCGTTTTATAGATACTGTAACACTTTGTTTTACCTTTTGAGCATGTTTCTACATGTGTCTTTATTTCATTTAAGTAAGTAAGCACAAGCTAGCACTACATCAGACCTCAGAAAACAAAGGAGCTTGCCCCTTCCACATAATATGTCAGATGCACTGAGCTCCTTTAGGCTATTTAACCTGTTAACCTAAAATAACCCTATTCTAATGAGATATACAGATGCAGCGGCCGTTATTCAAACAAATCTCTGAGCCATTTTCATGTGCTCTGCTGTATTCCACGCAGCATTAACGCGGCCAATCACACCAGGCATCCGTGTTTATCGCGGTTGCTTTGTTAGAATTTCATGGATTCTGTATCTTTGTGTGCAATGAAATTAATGAATTGCAATGTGTACAGCACTGTGCTACTGTGTCAATTCCAGGTATTTAAAAACCAGAACACTAAAATGCCATTTTCTGCACTCACGTCTTAAGGCGGTACGTTTGGAAGAAATCCCGCGACATGACATGGGTATTCCGAAGTACACAACGTGTGAAATGTTCGAATAACGGCCGCTGCCTCTGTACAATGGTCGTTGTTTTTGCATATAACAAGATTAGTGAATATCTGTTAAACTCAGGGAAAATAGCATCGTTACAATTGTAGGTAACCTATCGATACTTGACCTGATTTAACCCAGCTTTGTGCATTTGGCCTACAGTCTGGTGCTGTCCACATTAAGCTAATGGATGCAATTATGCTTATAAACCAGTAGGTTTGTCCAGGCTCTCCCCCCTGGTCCGCGACCCAGAAAGTAATATCTTGGGATCCTTTACTTGGTACAAGCTGCAACCCAAGATTAAATGTCTCAGATTTTGCCAATTATTACCACCTTTCACCGCTTTATGAACATGTTTGGTTTACATTGGACATGTACATTGTTCTGCCATATTGTGGAATATTAGACACACCTTGGCATCTGCCCAATATGAAATCCTCTGCTTTGTGTCCCTTTCGCTTATGCAGTACCCTCCTTGTGGAGTACAAGCACAATGTTAATGATTTTGAATCACAGTAAATGGAGCATAGCGAAAATGTTGTGATAATAATTCAGCACAGTATATTCCATCAACAGCAAAGTAGTGTATGTGTCAAAATCAATTAGCATATTTATTAAACTAAATAAAGAGCATTGACCTTGGCAAGTTGTTACTGTGTTAATGATTGATGTTTTCTGCATATACTCTATATCAGGGGGGCGCAAATTGAAGGGCACCCCCCCCCCCAGGGGGGCGCAAACTGAAGGGCACACCCCCCAGGGGGGCACAAACTGAAGGGCACACCCCCCAGGGGGGCATAAACTGAAGGGCACCCCCCCAGGGGGGCGCAAGCAAATGTAATGTAAAAAAGCAATGTAATGAGTAAAGGACTTAACACTTTAATAACAACGTTGCATGTGTTACATATGTGTTATATATATATATTTATATCAGAATAAATGAGTACTTCAGTATTAGGTGATACCTACAGTAACACACCTATTTCCGTTTTATTTTATATGTATGTATGTATGTATGTATGTATGTATGTATGTATGTATGTCTAGCAGCCCCTGACGAAGCCCTGAGTGGAGAAACGCGTAGGGCCAGCACTTTCTACAGCAGTAGAGGAGATACGCCGAACAGCTGAGCAGAGAGGGATTCTCTAGGAGCTGCGGCGGTGATTCCCTGTACTGAAAGAGACGAACTCTCGCGAGTGCCGAGCCACGTCATACCGCGCCGCGTCACGTGATGCGGAAGTGATAGCGAGGAGGCGAAGGACTGGTAATCGGCGTCTGACTACACGAGTGTGAGAGACTCGAAAATCACTCTCTACTGCCTGTTACCTACTCACCAAATGTGAGTTGATTACTTGTTTTTACAGCATTTTATTAGAATAAAAAAGGTTTTACACATATACTGTCCCCCCTTTTATTACCTCCCCACCGTCCCTCCCCCCCCCTTCCTCTACCCCCTTCTTGTGAGATCCACCTATAGAGACGGGCTGCTTCCAGAGACCCCCTGTGACGACTGCAACCAGCTGCTGTGTTCCTGTAAAAGAAATCCTAGATATCCAGAGGCTAAGAGGAAGAGCTGCTGGAAGCTGTGTTCGCGAGTCCCTTAGAGGATTACAGGCTTTAAAAATTACCTACCTGAGTAAGCGCATCTCTTACCATTATATAGTCTGTGTAATAATTGACATACTGCCCTATGATCCTTCTTTTGTGTTTCTTCTTTCCCTGTTGTTTTGCGCCTAGGTCACTCTTCTACACATTCTCTACGCGGCGTTGTGGAGCCGCAGACCTAATTGGCTGCAGTTCATAGGGATAGTTGTATTCCAGGGTATGTACCTCATATAATACTGTATTGGCATATTGGTGGTGTGTACAATTTTCCCCCCCACTTAACATTTTGTGTAGTTCTGCACTGTGTGTCTCTTCTCCATATATATATACTAGCTGATATACCCAGCGTTGCCCGTGATTTACCCCCCTTCACAGCTGGCTGGCCCCCACATTCACAACTCCGTTCCCCTTCACAGCTCCGCCCCCCCCCCCCTCTTCACAGCTCCTTCCCCCCCCTCCTTCACATCTGCGGTCTCCCCTCCCTGCACCCCACATCACTCTCCACCCCTCTTGGCCCCCACATCAGTGTCCCCCGCCTTGCACATCACATGACTCTCCGCCCCTTGCACCTCACATTACTGCCACCACCCCTGCATCACCCCTGGCCCCACCACATCACCCCCCGGCCCCCACCACAGACTTTCACACACACACACACACACACACACACACACACACACACACACACACACACACACACACACACACACACACGCGCGCACACACACACACACACACACACACAGTGTCACACACACACACAGTGTCACACACACACACAGACAGGAGTAAGAGGCAGTGTAACACACACACACACACAGTGTCACACACACACACAGTGTCACACACACACACAGACAGGAGTAAGAGGCAGTGTAACACACACACACACACAGTGTAACACACACACACACACACACACACACACACACACACACAGTGTCCCACACACACACACACAGTGTCACACACACACACACAGTGTGTCCCCCCACACACAGTGTCACACACACACACACACACACAGTGACACACACACACACAGTGACACACACACACACACAGTGACACACACACACACGTCACCTCTCCTTCCGTCCACCGCCATCTTACTCTGCGAGGGAGGAAGGGGGTCCTTCCGGGCGCCGCTATCTTAGGCGCCGCGTGTCCACTGCCTGTCGGAGCACCGGGGGGGAGGTGAGTGGAGCACCGGGGGGGAGGTGAGTGGAGCACCGGGGGGGAGGTGAGCGGAGCACCAGGGGGGAGCTGAGCGGAGCACCGAGGGGGAGAGCTGAGTGGAGCTCCGGGGGGGAGAGCTGAGCGGAGCACCGGGGGGGAGCTGACATGGGGAGAGGAGGAGAGCGCGGGGGCGTGCGGCGCGTGCTTGAGAGCCGTGGGGGGTGTCCCGGGCACTCGCTCCGCTCCCCCGCTGACTGTAGCGGTGCCGGGGGGGGTGAAAGTGGGGGAAACAGGGAGACACGGGGAGAGGAGGAGGTGCGCGCGGGTCACGATGACTTGGAGGGTGTGTGTGTGTGTGTGTGTGTGTGGTGTGTGTGTGTGTGTGTGTCGTCACTCCGCCTCAGGCCAATGAGAGGTGCGGGGGCGGGCGGCCCAAGGGACCAATGAGATTTCCCCTAGGGACACAGGAAGATGCAGACAGGCATACAGTGCTTTCACTAATATATAATAAGATAAATATTAGTGATATGTTATAGTGTAAACTAAGTGATGCAAAATATAAACAAGTGTGATATTCACAAAATTATATAGTTGTGCTAATGTATAAATGGTGATCACAAAAATGACTAGCTAAAACAACCAATGAAAGAAATAATATAAAACGCAATACTGGTTATTGGTTATACTATTGGGATATACCTATATCTATATAGGTTTCTGAGTCTTTCTAATAACTATTATTATTATAGATTATGATTGTTCTAAAAGATTTACTCATAGATTTGATATAATTCAACATTTGTATGCCTTTTTATGGTTTTAAATATATTGATTTTTATTGATTTAGCATAATATTTGTATGGTCTTGATACAATATAGAATTCTTTTTACAGTTTTATATTTTTTATTAGGTAACATTATTGTAGAACCTGATAAGTTCATTTATATCACAGCTTCTTGTTTTCTGTTATCATTTATAGAATTTCCATGTACATGTTTGTCTGATGTTTATACATTATTATGTTACCCTAGTAGCTCCATAATTAATTCACTGTCATTACCAATAAGGAACTAATTATATCATTGGACCTATGAGGACTCAACTACGAGGGTTGCTAAGCAACAATAGGGTTTATATATCCCTCTATTTGAACTCTGAATCCATCCCCCTTTGAGAAAGTCGCCGTTGTGACGAGACGCATCAGGGACGTCACTACGTTACTACGTCATGACACTACGTCAATACGGAAGTGCGCGATCTGGTTGGGTCGCGCTGGATGTTTGTGAAGACCCTCTATTCCTCTGCATTGAGTGAAACACCAAGCTGAGCAGCAGGAAACCCACGGAAAGGCTACACCAGATGGTTAATGCTTCTGAAGAAATACATACACAGAGTATCATCTTTCCGGTGGACACTATCCATGGACAGTGGTGATTCTCCAGCTTGGTGGTGAAATTAATTCACAATCGTGCAATTTTATTTGAATTCTTGTGAGTGTGATTCTTATCCCTCTCCCTCTCCCATCCCCCCCCCCCAATAAATTGTCACAGTTTTACGCTATGGGGCGTGCGCTCTCTCCTCTTTTCTTTTATATATATATATATATTTAATAGAAATGTCTGAAACATCATAAACTACAGTATACCTGTAGTATGTTTTTTTTTAGTGATTAAAGTGTTATGGAACTAATATGGTATATAGTATAATAATGATTGTATTAAGTATGGATATGCAATAATGTATATTCGTACATACCTCAACAATATGAATTCAAATTTAATTTTTATTCATGTACAATTAAAATAAATAAAGAAAGGACACTATAACTAATGGGAAAAATTAATCTGTTATAATTTAACATTTCCTAATATTATAACAAGATTTGCATTCGTTTTTTATAACGCACATGAGTAAAGCGTCTTTATAATGTGCAGTAAAGTTTGACCAACATGCATGTGCAGTTTATTGGAGAATGCGTCTCTAAGACATGAAAATTACTATTAATAGCGCTGCTATTTTTACGAACGGACGTTAATTTTGCATCACATTAGCTTAGAGGAAAAACCTGTTAAAATAAAGAAAAATAACGTCCATTTCTAATTTTGGTAATGAGAGTTATTAGTACAAAAATTTTGGATTTCTGTGAATCTATCCCACAGCCTTTTTTTAATTATGACATATTTATTAAAGTTAAGCACAGAAACACAGTCGTGTTCATTGCAGATGTCATGAGTAGGGTTGTGTTAAATAGAATTGTATTATATAAGCAAAATGAAGTGCACTGGTTTGGTGAATGTTTTATAACAATATTTATTACTGTGTACGCAAACAAAAATAATAAAGCTTATGCATCCCATTGAATTATTGTGCATACAGTGCTCATCGGATCTACAAAGCTAAGACATACAGCAAGAGCAGATGTTACTTTAATGATACAGTGCTGGTCTTCTGTGTCACTGGGTGTGTTTGGAAAGGAAGGTGTTGAATTAGCGAGCATGGAGAACATGGAGAACATGGATGAAAACAATTGCATCAGTACAGCATTACATGAAACCAACAACCAAACGACTCTTCTAGTTTTTCACAAACCCAGAATCACACCCAGAATAATAAAACAAAGAGATGGCTTTCATATTTCATGGTGTTATCATTTTCAAAGAGTTTATGATTACGTGTGTCCACAGTTCTCAGATACCATTTTAGTCCATTTGACGTTCTTTAATTCTGTACTGTAGCTGTATACGGTATTTGTACTGTTTCCAAAGAGCATCTATAATAGCACTGTAAGAGAGACAGTGAAGTCACTTTTTAGAGACTTCTAGTTCTGTGCGGCATCTGCTGATTTCTTGGTGTGAGGCATCCAGTTCTATGCGGAGAGTATGAACCTCATTCAACTATGGCAATCGCGAACCTCTTGCTGAGAGACTGTCATCCCTTTCAGTGCCTCCTCATACTTCTGTTTCAGATTATCAATCATTCGGTCAGACTTGCTCTGCTTTTCATCCATTGCGGTAAAAGTAGTGTTCACAGTATAAACATCCGTCCTTAGATCCACCAATTCGGTCTTGGCCGCTGAGTAAATTGCGAGCACAGTCTTCTGTATCTCAGCATTATTTTCTCTCTCCATTTTCAATTCTTCATGAAGCAGATCACAGTTATGCCTGGCAGCTTGCAGTGCATCTTCAGAGCTGTTCAAGGTATCGTCACTCACTGGTTCCGACTCCATTTCCCTGGTATGGTTGGTTGAGGGTTCCTCACTGTTAGCATCGGACAGACACTTCTTTGGATTACACAACTTCTGACTTGGGCCCTCTGGATATCCTCCATGTGACAAATCTTCCATTTTCTCTAGGCTGCAGGGCATCTCGAACCCCCTTTTCTCCGCTTGATTTGATGACGTGTCTGTTCCTTCTACGGTAAGTGAAGCACTGCTTTTCTTTTTCCGCCTTTTTGTTTTGGACAACTCCGTCCCATCAGGAATACTTGGTCTCCGTCTTTATTTGAAACTTCGGCAGCTTCACTGTATCCACCAGGCTTTCCTTGCAGTTGCGTTAGCTGGCAGGAATATTCGGGGTAATAGAGACCTGTTTGTTCGGTACGTACCGAGTTTAGGCACCTCCATTATTCTTGGGGTGTTTTGTGTGTGGGACTCAGTTCGGGTTCCTCATAAAAGATATCTTCATCCTTATAGGACCAGAAGGGCCACTCTTCTGTGGGTAGGGTTCATTACAGGAACGCCACACCTTGTCCTCCATTTTGGGGCTATCAGGTGCATTTTTCTTCCTGACCTCGGGAGACTCTATTGCAGCTATTTTCTCTGTATTTGCTAGAACCCCAAATTGTGGTAGTCCAACAGGTGGGCAGACTTTGCTTGCAGAGTTCGTAGCTCTCACAGGCCTCTCTGTAGACTTTTTCTTTTTCTTCTTTACTTTTGCAGATTCGGAGACATTAGTGGTACTGTGCTCACATTCTTTCTCATCAGTGATACTGGATGTGCACTTGCTAAACAAAACTTCTGCATTTTCCTTGTTACCACAACGCACTGCTGGCTGCTGCAGTTCCTTGTGACCACAACGCATTGCTGGCTGCTGCAGTTCCTTGTTACCATAGCGCATTGCTGGCTGCTGCAGTTCCTTGTTACCACAGCGCATTGCTTGCTGCTGCAGTTCCTTGTTACCACAACGCATTGCTGGCTGCTGCAGTTCCTTGGAATGTTGAAAACAATATTCCTCTGGCTGCTGCCCTTTTCCTGGAGCCACATAGGGATCATCCGTATAAGGCCTGATGGGACACTGCTCCGTGTGGCTGGGCTCTTTACACCTGGAACACATTTTCTTCCCCATTCTTGCAGAGTCTGTATTTTACTTGTGCTGGGCGGCCATTTTAAAATCTCATGGTTTTTTTCTTTTCTTTCACAAGTGGTGGGGTAGACTCTGGTCACAGCATCAGTACCTTGTTTGGGTCACGGTCTGTCGTAGTCCTCCCAGTCAAACTGTGGCATTGTTGCTTTCTCCAGTGCAGTTGTAGCTTTCCTGCCTGAATGTGTAGCCCTTTAAATCTGGTCACTTCTGCACGTGATTCTTTGTTTTGTTGCTCAGG
>NC_134490.1:81114732-81142232 GCF_040206685.1 Ascaphus truei | reverse complement strand
AAGAGGAAGAAGGTGGAGACAAGGAGTGTGGGGAGGAGAGAGTATCAGGGATGAAGGTGAGAGGAGGAGGGGGTGAGATAAGCAGGAGGAAGATGTGAGGAGGAAAAAAAGGAGGAGAGATGAGGAGGGGTAGAGGGGTGAGAGAGGATGAGGAGAGGGTGAGAGAAGGAGGAGGGCGGGGAGAGTAGATGGTGGGGGGTTAAGTAGATGGAGGGGGGTTAGAGGATATGGAGGGGGTGAGAGGAGGATGAGTGAAAGGGGACGAGGAGGATGAGTGAAAGGGGACGAGGAGGTGGGGGTGAGAGGAAGAGGGGGAGAAGGGTAAAAAAGGAGGATGAGAAGGGGAAAGAGGATCAGGGGGTGAGAGGAGGAGGAGGGGTGAAAAAGGAGGAGAAGATGGGGTATGTGAGAGGAGGAAGAGGTGAGTGGGTGAGAGGAGGAGGAGGAAGCAGTGTATTGAGAAGGATGGGGTGTGAAGATGAGAAGGGGGTGAAAGAGAGTCCGAGGAGGGGTTGAGAGAGAAGAGGAGTTGGAGGAAAGGGTGAGGAAGAGCATGAGGAGGGGGGTGAGAGACAGGAGGAGGGGGTGGTAGTAGAATGAGGTGAGAAGGGAATGAGGAGGGGATGAGAAGAGAAGGGGTGTGAGGAGGAGTAGGAAGTCAAAGAGAGGATGAGGGGGGAGTGATAGTAGGAGGGGGTGAGAGAGAGGAGGATGATGGGTTGAGAGAGAGAATAAGGGGTGTGAGAGAGAGTATGAGGAGGAAGAGTGAGAAAGAGCAGGGGTACGCAAACTTTTGTTGCTGTGTCCCCCTGCCTGCTTTCCCACAGTGTTCATGCCCCCCCCCCCCTTACCTTAGTGCGGCGTCAAATGACGCAGCGGGGTCACCACAAACAAAGCGCGACCATGAGGTCGAGGTGGGGATTGATATGAACGCCACCCACAGCCGTGTGAGCACGTCTGAAGTGTAGATTGGTTGAGGTAGCCGGGTCGGGATTGGCGAGGTCAGAGTAGTCGTAATACTTGCCAAGGTCTGGTTTGGAGAGTAACGGATCATTGCAGGTACTATTAGCCATGGTCAGGATTTCAGAAAGAAGAGTAATAGTGGTTCATTGCCGAGGTTGGGGTTGGAGAGGTGCAGATCGTCGTACTTAGCCGGGTCAGAAGAATAGAAGAGGGTTCAGGAACTGCGAGCTAGGAACAATGGTACAAAACAGGACTTCTGAGGCAAGGAAGCAGTGAACACTACGCAACATAGGTTGCAGAACAGAAATATTGTACTCATACTGTGCACATATATTTTGATGATAAATTGTAAACTCTTAGAGACTTGTATTACCTTTTTCTTCATGTTTAAAGCTCTTCAATTACCTCTAATTGTATTTGTAATTCCCTGTATTTTGTAAACTATCGGTATGTTCCTGCAGCGGTGCCCACATGGTAGAAGACATATCAAAATAAATAGGGAAATGACTTGTTACTTTACTGGTCATTTGTAGAGATGGGCACATTTTTTTTAATCGGATTTGGATACGTCCGGATTTCTACAGATCAGTCTCAAATATGGCGATTCGCCTTTAACTGAAAACCGTCAATCCATTCGCAGATTATGCAATCAGCTGACGAATTTTAAGAATCGAAACCGCGGATTCCAGCATTCACGGATTGGATTCTTAAAATCCGTTAGCAGATTGTGGAATCCGCAAATGGATTGTTAAAATTCAGCAGTGTATTCAATGGCGGTTGTGGATTAATCCGCACGGATTGAAATTGTAACAATCCGTCGGTGTATTTTACACTGCGGAATGGATTTTGAATGGCTAATTCGGAAACATCCGGAAAACGGATTTGGATTGGTTCACCCATCTCTAGTAATTTGTGCAATATAATTACCAAGCCGCACCAAAAAGCTCAGATATTGTTTGATACCTGTGACCGCTGAATAATAGTATGCCAGGAGTTACTGTTTGATGCATATAAATCTTGGCTTTAAAAGGAGTATTAATTTTAGAGGACAAAAAGTTAAGCTGGACACAAAGAATAGACATTACAAATATTGCTTTACTGCTCAAGTTTATAAAGTGCTGACACATTAATAAGGACAAAACAGAAAGTGAATCCCTGCGCTTCTCCCATAGGGATAGCAATCAATGGGGAATATATATATATATATATATATATATATATATATATATATATATATATATATGGTGTAAATACCTATAAGAAAAAAGGAGACTTTTGGTATACATCCTTTGATCAAATAATGCCAAGCCTGCTAACCACGTCAAGGTAAGTCTCTTTAGCAGGTCCCTACGCTAAATGCATATTAGTGATATGTGAAATAAGCCCAGAAGGGGTTAAAATATTAAAGCATATGCTTATATAACCTAGTGCAATTAAAAACTGGTATTTACCAGTACAGATACTCACATGTAAGTGAAATGGAATAAGGGGACCTTGCTAGGAGATTATATAGTCCCCTTAATGGATGTATACCAAAAGTCTCCTTTTTTCTTATAGGTATTTACACCATACATATATATATATATATATATATATATATATATATATATATATATATATATATATATATATATATATATATATATATATATATATATTCCCCATTGATTGCTATCCCTATGGGAGAAGCGCAGGGATTCACTTTCTGTTTTGCACATTTGTATGGCCATTTCCTTCACTAGCTGCATGCTCTTTACATGGAGAAGCGCAGTGATTATATTTGTTTTACATTAATAAGGACAGCAGCGTAATTTATCATAAACTTCTCTTAGCAGACCAACTAAACACAATCAAACGGTGCATAATATAGATCTATAAAAAAGAAAATCTTCACCAGTGCAGCATTCTATAAATCGCACGTTAAACCACCAAATCCAATTAAAACTATTTACTAGTGGAAGCTGGAGCTTCCCCCCTCCCCAATTAACTTCCAGATTTTGTTGTAAATGTTATGCCCTATTCTCTATCTCAGCGGTGCGCAAACTGGGGGGCGCGATATTTTTCTGGGGGAGGCGCGAGCGGTTGCAGAGGTTCCGCATTCTTCCCAAAGACATTTCAATTAAATGCCAGGGGACCGCATGTGGCCTCTACAACTCAACTTACCGAGATTCAGCGGGCTTCAGGACGCATCTATAAGGATCGGGGAGCCACGCCGCCCTTGGCGTGCTCCCCGCTTAACTTCTACCGCTCCCACTCTCCCCACCATCCAGGACGCCTCTCCTTCAGGAACTGATCGTCATGCAGGTCACGAGCGCGCACTCCGCCCACGCGGCTGCACCATCGGGATTCAGCACACACGGGACTCGCTCCAGCAGCCTAACACCACATTACCTCCCCACACCTCTCCTGGTTTCCAGAGCGTGTATAAAAGAGGGGGAGGGGGAGTGGTGATTGGACAGGGCGCTTCCCAAGTGATAATAATGATAAATAGTGTTATAAGTGAAACACACAAAAAAACACAAATACACCCTACACCAAACTGTGAATAGGTAATATAAAATGTGTATAACGCAGCTAAACTTCCTCTGGTTGGACAGTTCCAAATCCCAGGTACAGGTAAATTCTGTGCTTGGAGATGAGGAGGAGCGCAAATCGTGATATATGTAAAAGAAATAAAACATATATAGTGCAGACTGTAATCACTGCTAATGTTCTTAATAATCTTTAGGAATAGAACTCACGAAAATCGCCGTATAATATCGCATGTCAGAGATCCTTCTCTCTCTGACTGGAGCCCTTTAGTTGATAAGACCAGGATAACCCTCAATAGGTAGGTAGGATATGGAACTAAAAATAAAAGAGACCACAATAGTGCATACTATTCGAACTGGATATAATGCAAAATCATCAAAAGTATAATGAACTCACATTTTCCCAAATAAAATCGGGTGGGGGAGAGAACCGCAGATGTATCTGGAGGACAGGTGCAAGCAGCTTCACAGCGTCTCACTCGCTCCTTGCTATGTACTTCCGCGTGCGTCACTGCCGTCGCGTCACTTCCTGCTACCGCGTCACAGCTAAGGGCGGAAGTTCCAACTGTGTCTGGTATCAGCTCCAAGTTTGCCAGTCCTTCCAATCTCAAGTTCTCTGCTGCAACTCTACGTGTTTCGCTGATTGCTTCGTCAATAGCAGCCATCATTGTTGCAACACCTCCACACCACCCCATACCTCATTGGTTGCCTTCTCCTATATATACTCAGCTGTGCCACTGGCACATTGGCTGAGCATATATATATATATATATATATATATATATATATATATATATATATATATATATATATATATATACATACAGTATATCTATATATATATATATATATATATATATATATATATATATATATATATATAAACAAACATCACAGCTTGCACTCAATGTACTGGTTCATATAGACAGGTGCTAGTCTCAAATAATAGAAAAACAACATTACCATTCTCTCGTCCGGTAAAGAAAGACTGCACTCGGTTCAGTAATCATGAAAAACTGTATTGGGCATCTGAATAAAAAAGATAAGTCACCCAATCCGACGTTTCGGTCCTGGAATAGGACCTTTCTCAAGGGGGTGCCCTTATATATATATATATCAGTGTTTGACAAATCACCCAAAAATCTACTCGCCCAACCAAAAAATCTACTCGCCACCTAGTCCCGCCCCCAACCCCGCCCCTAGTCCCGCCCCGGCTTTAAAATAAAATATAATAAATAAAATACATTTAATAAATTCCTAATCAGAACAACATTCGTTTTTGACATAAATGTATTTATTGTATTACATTATACTACAATTAGTCCTTGTTACGTGTGTGTGTGTAAATGTCGGATCTAGAAATAAAAGCCAGGTGTGAATAACTAGTTTCCTGAACACCTTAACCAGTGTCTGGACGTCCCCGTTTCACAATATCTAAAGCAGCAATCCCACCTGGGATCTTACCTGATCCGCAGTCCCTCAATGTCTAGGTACCCACATTCCCGCAATGTTATACATTGGAGGGGATGTGTTCCCTACCTGTCTTCTGGGTTAGGGGGGGTTCCGGTGTCTTCCGTGTGAAGCTTGGAGCTCCCAGATCTGGAAGAAAGCAGTATAGGTTATTGCGGTGTAGTATAGGGCAGTTAAGATATATAGGGGAAATAAGAGATCCAGAAACAGAGTGTGAGACAGACACAGAGAGAGGGTGAGAGAGAGAGGGGGTGAGAGAGAGGGGGGGTGAGAGAGAGAGGGTGAGAGAGAGAGAGAGAGAGAGAGAGAGTGAGAGAGGGTGAGAGAGGGAGAGAGAGAGAGGGCGAGAGAGAGAGAAAGGGTGAGAGAGAGCGAGAGAGAGAGAGGGCGAGAGAGACAGGGGCGAGAGAGACAGGGGCGAGAGAGACAGGGGCGAGAGAGACAGGGGGCGAGAGACAGGGGGTGAGAGACAGGGGGCGAGAGACAGGGGGCGAGAGACAGGGGGCGAGAGACAGGGGGCGAGAGACAGGGGGCGAGAGACAGGGGGCGAGAGACAGGGGGCGAGAGACAGGGGGCGAGAGACGGGGTTGATTGGGTGGGGTGACGGGGTGATTGGGTGGGTGGGTGTTTGATTTGACTGACTGGGTGAGTGACTGACTGAGTGAGTGGGTGGGTTAATGACTGGGTGAGTGACAGGGTTACTGACTGACTGGGTGAGTGACTGACTGACTGGGTGAGTGAGTGACTGACTGGGTTACTGACTGACTGGGTGAGTGAGTGGGTGACTGACTGACTGGGTGGGTGACTGGGTGAGTGGGTGACTGGGTGAGTGACTGACTGGGTGAGTGACTGAATAGGTGAGGGACTTACTGGGTTACTGACTGACTGGGTGAGTGGGTGACTGACTGACTGACAGGGTGAGTGAGTGAGTGGGTTACTGACTGGGTGACTGACTGGGTGAGTGAGTGGGTGACTGACTGAGTGACAGGGTGAGTGAGTGGGTGGCTGACTGAGTGACTGGGTGAGTGAGTGGGTGACTGACTGACTGGGTGAGTGACTGGGTGAGTGAGTGAGTGGGTGACTGACTGACTCGGTGGGTGACTGACTGGGTGAGTGGGTGACTGGGTGAGTGAGTGAGTGACTGGGTGAGTGACTGGGTGACTGACTGTAGAATGGGACAAATACATTAGGAATAGACAGCATAATAAAATGTAGACAGCATAAAAAATTGTTACAATCAACCAAACAATGTTTTATTTAACAGTGTACCACCCCTTTGGCCCCCCTCCCCCCCCCAGCACCTTACACCCCCCCTGCGGGGACATGAAGCTATTGGGCGGGCAGGCCGGCATTCCAACCCATACCTGACTCGGGCGTAGTGGAAGCTTTGGGGAGGCAGGGTGGGTGGGAGGCACATGGCGAGGTGTCCCCCAGCGGGCGCCCCAGGGGACAGTCAGCCCCGCCGTGGCCACCACTGCCCTGCTCCCCTCGCCGGCATGTCGTCACAGTGCGCGGCCAAGTAGCTTTGCAGGCTGCTTCTTCCCCCCAGCCTGCGGCGGCATGAAGCTCGTGGGGGGCTTCATACCCCCCCCCCCCCCCCACCTCATGCGGTGGCTGCACCGTCATGAAGCTAGCTGGTGGGCATATTTTAAGTTTTGGGGAGACGGTGGGTGGGAGGGAGGCACGTGGTGAGGGCCCCCCCGCGTACGCCAACTGGGCTGCAGCAGTGGGGACCTCCCGCCCCGGGCAGCGATCGGTGGATCGAGGGGAGGGGAAGGGGACAGGAGCAGGGGACAGGAGGAGAGGAAGGGGACAGGAGAAGGGGAATGGGACAGGAGCAGGGGAAAGGGACAGGAGGAGGGGAAGGGGACAGGAGGAGGGGAAGGGGACAGGAGGAGGGGAAGGGGACAGGAGCAGGGGACAGGAGAGCTAACGCAAAGGTGGAGGCGCAGAGGGCAGGAGCAGAGGGCCACGGTGGGGAGTAGGGAGCAATGTGGGGACCAGGGGGATCGCAGGGAAGGAGCAGAGGGGCCGCAGCATGGAAAGATTGGAGAGTACTTACTCTCCAACAGAGCTCCAGGCAGAAAGAAGGGCCACTCGTTGGGGGCGGGTTCATATAGAGCCTGGCCGCGCGCCCACAAAGCCTGGGAGCGCGCGCCAATCAGCTGTCAGGTAGTGGGAGGTTTTTTTTGTTTTTTTCAGCGCGAGCAGGGAAAATTTCAGCGCGAGCAGGGAAATTTAAAAAAACAAACACGTGTGCTGCTTGGGCCAATATTTACTCGCCCGGAGGTTAAATCCACTCGCCCCGGGCGTGTAAATGTATAGCATTGTCGAACACTGTATATATATATATATATATCTATATATATATAGATATATATATATAGATATATATATATATGTATGCACACACAGCTGTCTCTCACACATACTAATACTCCTTGTTTTTCCATCCCTATACACCAATAGGGACCACTAAGTATCCACACACACTTTTAGTTGTGCTACTAACTCTCACATTTCCACACCCACCCACACCATTTATATCCAGTCCCACTCCACACACACCTTGTGTAAAGCACTGTATATACTGTGGGCTCTCCATTCATTTTCCATTTTTATTCACACTGATACACATACACACTCTTTCTTCACTTGCTTTCAGTAACCATTTAACACCTCTAGCCATAAAACACATCCACACCGGGGGAAGGCACAGCACAGATAACATTCCAAGAGACACTGTTTTTAAGTTTACCTTTAGCTTCATTCATTGTAACATCGCCGGAAGAAGAGATCAGTGTATCTCGAAAGCTCGCACAAATAAAAGCATTTCGTTAGCCACAGAACGGTATCATCAATTTATTTTTTTATTTTTTTGATTATTGAAGCTCGGCTAACACGGTACTGATACCTCTACATGTATATATATATATATATATATATATATATATATTACTACTGTACCTAACAGGATAAGTACTTTGATATATGCATATGATATATGGATATGTGCATAGAAACATTCTGTCTGCTTAACCATCGTAATAAATATACATCCTAATCATTACATTTAAAATAACCAATAATATAATAAAATTAAAAAAAAAAAAAAGTGTTTTTATTATTTAATTATTAATAAGACAATAAAATAATCTAATAAGAAGTCGCATAGAGTATCTTAGCTACATATTTAGGGTATCCAAGTCTGGGAATACCTCTTGGTGGGAGGACTTTCTCCCTCCTCGTACTCCTCGTCTTGGTAGCTTATTTTTCTTTTGTCAGTGTTTCTTTGTAATGGAGGGGAGGGTGATCTGTCCTCCATTCCGGATTCCTTGTTCTCAGGACCCAACGCTCCTGAAAATGGGGTTCCTCCTCCTGACCCCTATCTCACGAGTGGGCGCCAAAGAACTGGACTTTAAAGCTGAAAACCTATTAAACACAGATGTCTCACTTTTCTTAGGGTTATCTGTAGATGATTTATTCCCTATAATCACAGTAGCTGATTTTTTTACTATTTGATTGTGGTTTAGCGCCAGTATTCTTACCCTTATAATTCTTAGAGTTTTTAGGGTTTTGGACATACTGATTCTTGGAAGGAGGTCCTGGAACCTTCTTCCACTCATCAGTACTCCTCAGTAATTTATTATTAGTGTCAAATTTAACTTATTTTGTGGCTGGCCTATATACGATTTTTCTTTTTTCTAAGTATTAATTTGTGTCCTATTCGTGTTCCACCCTATGGCGGTTTAGCAAATAATCCACTTTGTCCCTCTGAAATGTTTTATTCTTTATGTTCATAATATGATTTTCGTATTTCCCACACTGAGCACATGATAGACAAGAAAATGTCCCATGGATAGCTGCCTCTTTAAACCGTGGCCCTGTAGGTTTTCCAGAACCCAAATCTGCCCTGGCCAGAGCATCCCTTAACGTAGGAGCCTTCCTTTGAGCCATGAGTGGTGGAGCTGTAAGTATCTGGCCTAATAATGAGTCTGAATCAATAAGATGTCAATGTTTCATGAGTATCTGACTTATACTTGGGATTGCGGTACTGAATGTGCTGACAAAAGGAATCCTCTTGATTTTGGCTTTATTTTGTTTAGGTGTAAGTAGGGTCTCCCTATCCAGGCCAGAAACTCTGCCCAGTTAACTACTAAGTTCTAGCTCAGGATACCCCCGTGCATTGAATTTATTAGTCATCTGTACCAGGCTTTCTTCAAGCCTGTGTGGTTCACTAACAATTCTTTTAACCTTATACAATTGGAAGTGAGCGAATAGTGCTCATTGGATGGAAACTACTATCATGTAGTAATGTGTTACGATATGTACCGTTGGTGAAGAGGTCAGTTTGAATCTTGTCTTCCAGCTTATATACTTTTGTATCCAGGAAGCAAACCTCCTGCTTGTCATAATACAAAGTGAAAGTAATTGTCGGCAGGGATTTATTAAGATCATCAACAAACAGTAGTAAATCAGTAGGTGTACCTGACCAAACCATGAATATATCATCTATATATCTCAACCAGGCTATCATAGAGGCTTAATAGAGAAAGTGACTGTACAGAAACTGCTCTTCGAAAAAGTTTATAAAAGTTTTCGCATAAGTCGGGGCCACATTAGATCCCATTACTGTACCTCTATTCTGATTGTAAAAAACATTTTCAAACAGAAAGTAATTCTCATAGAGAACCACTCTAAGTAATGCCAGTAGCAAATCTTGGTCTGGATGTGTCAACCTACCTTGCTTGGTCAAATAGAATGCAATAGCATAGAATTGTCAATAAATATACAAAACCATAACTACAGTACATGCTTAAATGGGCAGAAAACCTTAATATGGAAATAGAAGGGAACGAATGGGAGGATATCTGGGAGTCGGCAGCCAAAACCTCGATTTGTACAATAACAATAGAAAACATCTACAAAATTCTATTTCAGTGGTACATAACTCCTAGTAGGCTGAGCCAGATCTTCCCTGGATTACCAGATATATGTTGGAGGGGCTGCAGCTCTAGAGGAGATATGGTTCACATATGGTAGACATGCCCAGCGGTGCAGAACTTTTGGATCATGATCCACAGTATAATCTTGTAGGTTACAGAACTAAGAGGATCCGCCTGGACCCGCTGATCTTTGTGCTGGCATAACCAGTAGTGGATATTCCCTCCCCATGAAGAAATGAATATCTTTTATCCTAACCGCGGCAAGTTGCTCCATTGCCGCGGCTTGGAGAAAAATTAACACCCCATCCAAAGAAACAGTGTACAAAAGGATAAACGAAGTCAAATACATGGAAAGGTTGACTGCCCAACTAAACCAAACTACTGAGCAGTTCTATAGAATATGGGAGCCCTGGCTCCTAAGTTAGGAAGATTTAACGAGGCAAGGCCCCAGGCCCACTCACCCTATTAAGTTCCCCTCCCAACCCACGTTTCCCCCTCCCCGATATTCCACTCTTATTCTTCCATCTTATCTTCTCTATCCACTTAGTAATAACACCAGAGACTACCGTTTAGTTGATCAATAATAAGTTACGAAGGGAATAATATGAAAACAACCAATAGATTTGGAAGTACTCAATTCATATATTGACCGTAAGTGTGAACATTGATGTTATACCAATATTTCCTGTACCTGTTGTATCGGTTTCACTGTGACTCTCCCTTTGTAAAGTATAATTTGTGTATGTCTCAAAAACTGCAATAAAAAAGATTGAAAAAAAATAATAATAATAATGGGCCTTCTTGCAATAAAGTGTCTTCTTGCATTGGAAGGTGCCTTATAGAATAGCATCACTTTGTACATTTGGCCTAATGCACCTTATATACGTGTGGAAATGTGCCATAAATGGTATATGCTAAACTATAAAATCATTCGTATCAAATCATGTACAGTATGTTATGATGTTGTGATAGCAACACCACTGATCACAGCTGTACCCACTCAATAGAAGTAAATACACATTAGTTATGTGCTATTCAGTTCTGCCAGTTTTAACTTTCATCTACATTTACATTTATAATAGCAGGAAAATTGAGAAACATAAAATGCTTAATCTTACAAAGATAAGCAAATGTTTATCACAAACGGAATATTATACAGTTTGTGTTTTTATTTTGAGAATGATTATAAGAACACTTTCATTGCATAGATTTACTGCTGAGCAACAGTATCCCAATTGTCAATCAATCTTACTGTATTTGTTTTATATATTACTGTTCTTACTAAATAAATAGTGATTACGTACTCCAGAATAGACGTGAATATTGGTGGATTAACTTTAGTACTGTACTTCTCACATGTTAACCCTTTAGGTACCACATACATGTCACGCACCCCATGCGTTGGCTATACTGTTTTGTCTCGTCCTCTCTATGCAGAGGAAGACACACATAAGACAGTATAAAATTGGTAGTGTAGGACCTGCTAAAGGTGGTTGCTGGCTTGAAATGTTTTGGCCAAAGTCATTTTAGTCATATTGGATGTAGCAATGGGGCCTTTATGTCTGTTGTTGAATAACATAAAGCAGCATCAATCCTCGCTGCTGGTTTCCTTTCTGTTCTGACTGTGGAGTAGACGCAGACACTCCCGCAGGCAGAGGCTTACATACTGCAGCTCTTCAGAGCAGCCTTAATTACAGTACAAACATATGCACATAAATCATAGAAACTCCAAATAAAAGTATGCAGCTGGTGCTATTCTTGCTAGTCCTCTATCAGAACTCGTACTTTCATTATGCATCAGCCCTCACTAATAATAGTTCAGCAGAGTTACCTCATGCATTCTCTCTCCAGGCTTGTGCGGCTAAGCAGCACTCACTGCCCTCCACCTGTGCTGCGCTTCCAACAAGCCCAACACCGTCAAGGCCAGCAACAGAATTGGTTGGGCCTGGAACAAATTTGAAGTATGGGGCTCACATTCTTTGTTCGCCTACAGTTATACTTCGGTTTACTGTTCCCTGTCATATCTATTTTTTCCCCCCTCCTCCACATGCCCCTAGTTTTTTTCTCCAACTCCGTTCATGTCATTCCATATTTTCCCCTTGTGTCGCCACCTCTTGTTTCTTTATCTTCTTCCCATCTCATACCTTTCACTCTTTTCCTCTCCCAATGCATTTGTTTTCTTTCCTTCCCCTAATGTTTTTCCCCCTTCATGTTTCTCTTTTCCTCCCAGCATGTCTTTCTCCCCCCTCTTCCCCTAATATCTTTTTCTTTCCTCTCCCTCCCCAGCATGTCTTTCTCTATCCCCCAGCATGTTTCTCTCCACCCAGCATGTCTTTCTCTCTCTCCTCCCCAGCATGTCTTTCTCTCTCCTCTTCCCCAGCATGTCTGTATCTCTCCTCTCCCTCAAGCATGTCTTTCTCTCTCCTCTCTCCCAGCATGTCTGTCTCTCTCCTCACGCCGCAGCATGTCTGTCTCTCTCCTCTTCCCCAGCATGTCTGTATCTATCCTCCCCCCCAGCATGTCTGTATCTCTCCTCTCCCTCAAGCATGTCTTTCTCTCTTCTCTCCCCGCAGCATGTCTGTCTCTCTCCTCACCCCCAGCATGTCTTTCTCTCTCCTCTCCCCCCAGCATGTCTGTCTCTCTCCTCTCCCCCCAGCATGTCTTTCTCTCTCCTCTCCACCAGCATGTCCTTCTGTCTGTTCTTCTCGCAGCATGCCTTTATATTATTACACCAATAATGATATCATTATTTCTATCTGATCTACCCTCATGTATTTATCTTATTCCTTTCACCTCATCTATTTTTTTTCTCCTTCCCAAAGCCTCTCTTTCTTTCCCCATCTCTTCTCTTACACATGCTTTCGTTCTATTCTATAATAACCCCTCTACTGTACCTTTCTTTTCCCTCTTATGTATTTCTCTCTTCTCCTTTATTTTCTTTTTGTTTTTTTGTTATCTTCCTTTCTAGATCTCTTCTTCAACTTTAATGTCTGTTCCTCCCCCTGATCTGCCTCTTCCCGCGCACCTCTCAGTTGCATCTTCCAGACTTGCACTGCTCATCTCTCTAATACTCTGCCCACTGACTTTATTTATTTATAAAATATTTTACCAGGAAGTAGTACATTGAGAGTTACCTCTCGTCTTCAACTATGTCCTGGGCACAGAGTAAAACAAAATAATACATGGTTACAAATACAGTTACATAAATGAACAAGGTATACATTATATACAAGACATTGCATGCACAGTTAAAGAAAATATATATTATGAGCGTATGAAACAGTTACAGACCAGATTAAAGTGTGAGACAGCCTTAGATTTGAAAGAATTTAAGCTGGTGGTGGATATGAGAGTCTCTGGTAGGTTGTTCCAGTTTTGGGGTGCACGGAAGGAGAAGGAGGAACGTCCGGATACTTTGTTGAGTCTTGGGACCATGAATAGTCTTTTGGAGTCTGATCTCAGGTGATAGGTACTGCATGTGGTATGGGTGAGGAGCTTGTTCAGGTAGCTGGGTAGCTTGCCCAGAAAGTATTTGAGGGTGAGACAGGAAAGGTGAACTTTGCGCCTAGACTCTAGTGATGACCAATCTAGTTCTTTGAGCATTTCGCAGTGATGTGTGTTGTAGTTGCATTGGAGAACAAAACGACAAATTGAATTGTAGAGGGTGTCAAGTTTGCTAAGGTGGGTTTGAGGAGCCGAGCCATATACTATGTCTCCATAGTCAATAATTGGCATTAGCATCTGCTGTGCAATACGCTTTCTGACCAGGAGACTTAGGGAGGATTTGTTCCTGTAAAGTACCCCTAGTTTGGCATAGGTCTTGGTTGTCAGGGTATCAATGTGCATCCCGAATGTTAAGTGGGAGTCAAACCATAAGCCCAGGTATTTAAAACTAGTGACAGGTGTTAGGGTGGTGTTAGCGTTGGTTCTAATCAGGAGCTCAGTCACTGGAAGCTTTACAAATTTAGTCTTGGTCCCAAATACCATTGTTACAGTCTTGTCAGTGTTTAAAAACAGTTTGTTTTGGGAAATCCAGTTTTCGAGTCTCAAAAAGTCAGACTGAAGTATGTGTTGAAGGTCAGAGAGGCTATGGCTGTGTGCGTACAGGATTGTGTCATCTGCATACATGTGTATTGAGGCTTCCTTACAAGCTGTGGGAAGATCATTAATGAACATTGAGAAGAGTAGGGGCCCCAGAACAGAGCCTTGCGGGACACCACAGGTGATATCCAGGGGGTTGGAGTTAGAGCCTGAGATGGACACATGTTGGGATCTTCCTGATAGGTAGGACTGAAACCAGTTTAAAGCATGTTTCCCTATTCCAGAGCTCTGGAGTTTGTTAAGCAGGATAACATGATCAACTGTGTCAAAAGCCTTTGCAAAATCTAGGAATACTGCACCAGTGAGTTGTCCCCGTTCCATTCCACACTGGATTTCATTGCAAACTTTTAGCAGGGTAGTTACGGTGGAGTGTTTGGGACGAACCCCAGACTGGAATTGGCTAGGGAAATTTGTCTTGGTGTAGAAATCGCTTAATTGGGAGTGGACACATTTTTCCATAACTTTGGATAGAATTGGGAGAAGTGAGATTGGCCTGTAGTTTGAGACAGTGTTTTTGTCCCCACTTTTGAAGATTGGGACAACTCTGGCAGTTTTCCAGGTCTTAGGGATATGGCCTGCAGACAGGATAGAGTTGACTATGGACGCAATTGGTTTGGCAATGGCTGGGGCACCAAGTCGTAGGAACCTAGATTGTAGTAAGTCGGGTCCACATTGGCTGCTTAGTTTTAGTTTGAGGAGCGCTTGTGTAATCTCCTCTTCAGATACTGGGCTAAATTGAAAATTGTGGGCAGTGTTGGGAGGGGGTGGGACTATAGGGGTACTCCCAGGATGAGATTCAGGTTTGGGGTTTGTGCTGCGTTTCGCTAATAAGTTAGTGGCACACCCCACAAAGTAATCATTGAATGCATTTGCAATGTCAGTGGGGTTTGTCAGAGTAATATCCCCCTTAGTGATATTACTTGGTTGTTGATGGTTAGGAGGCTGGAATATATTGTTGATAACCTTCCAGAAGTTAGCTGGGTTTGATGTATTTTGGTGGAGATTGTCAGAGTAATATTGTGCTTTTACATACCTTGTTTGCCTTGTGCAAACGTTCCGCAGGCATCTGTAGTGATTGAGATCCTTGGTAGTGCCAGTTACTTTGTAGCTTTTCCACAAGGCATCCCTGAACTGGTAGAGTGCTATAAGGTCAGGTGTAACCCATGGAAGGTGGACCCCCGTACCCTTATTTTGCGTAGTGGAGCATGGGTATCGCAGAGTTTTAAGAACTCGGATTGGAAATAGTCGAGCGCAGAATCAGGGTCGGGAATTAAATCGATTCTGTGCCATGGGCAGTTGGTAAGGTCATCCAGAAACTGTTGTGGGTTAAAGTTTTTAAATGTTCTAGTGAGGAGAACTTTAGGGCTTAAATGGGGCGGTTTAATTTTCCTTACACAGTACACTATTGCATGGTCACTGAAAATATCAGGAAGGATGCCAGAGGATTGGATTCTGCTGGGGTTTGAGGAGAGAATCCAGTCTAGCAAGGAATGGTTATGTGACTTCAGGTTTATTCGTGTGGGTTGGGAAATGAGTTGCGATAGGTTAAGTGACTTGAGTTGTATCTGGATTTTGTGGTTTTTAGGGTCAAGCCAATTGAAGTTGAAATCCCCTAGAACTAGCAGCTCACTCTTCTCATTCAGAGAGGAAATGGAGGCAAGAAATTGGGTGATATCAGTCAATGATTGTAGACTGCTGCTTTGCTGACTCAGTGCTCAGCAGAGAGGAAGGAACTTCCCCGTGTCTGCATCCTGCTGCTCAATGGCTTGCTGAAGGTGCCTGCCCAACGCCTGTCAGCGGCCCTGACACCCATAAACCCTTCACTGCCACCCTACCACTTTTTCTTTCCCAGAAGGGAAACCGATGGAGGGGGGCAGAGTTGTATAGCTCTGAGGATGCCCCCGACTCCCAAGATAATTACTGGGGAAGTTACTGCTGTCTCTTGCCTTTCAGAGGAAACTAAATTGCTATTTAAATCTTGCTGGTCATACGTGCCAATATGGCGCTGCAACATCATCAATTGCAGCTTCCTATTGCTGTGGTTCACAACCTTTTTTTACACTGTGATTAATATTTGTTCTGCGAACACCTTATTAGTAAATCTTATTGACTACTCATCAGACAATTGCTAACAAATCCGTTTGACCGATCGAGGCAGCATGATGTCCTGAGCTGGGGAAGGGAACACACGCTTAATAAGGCCCCAAGTTGCACCTCAGTGTTTGCAGACAGCATGGGGGGGGGGGATTACTGTCAATCCTATAGGAGCTTCCTAAGTCCCCACAATGCCTGCTGCTGTGCATGCAAAGCATTGTGGGGAGCAACTTTGGAAGCTCCTGTTGTAATTCACAGCTATATCCCCCACCCTATATCCAGGCCTTACTAATTGTGCGATCTCCACACGGGCTAAGGAACCCACTATACGGCCGGACATCCGTCATTACATTTTTTTGGGGTGCAAACCTGTTGCAGACAGCCCAAGAACCCTTAGGGGTTTCCAAACCCCCTACTGAGAATCACTATCCTATTTAATTGACATTTAAATCCCCAGAAGAAACCATGAAGTATATGTGGTAACTTCACTGTTAAGTATACAAAGATTGCATTTATTTTCAGAAAGAACACACAATAAAAATTGTTGCAACTATTGTGGCTGGAAACAGTCACAGGGACGCACTTAATGGAATTTTGAACCCATAGAGGCCCTGAATCGCAATATAGACTGAGCCTACAGGAATGTAACACATTTCAACATCAGGATTAAGAGTATTTTGAAAACATGTTATACAGTACATATTGATTCAACTTTATTTATTTTCTAACGAACCTTGTTGCTAATACAAAGGGTTTTGGTAATTCGAAAGCTACCTATATTTCTGTTTTCATATTTTTCAATGGGCCAAAGGTCCAACAGGAGTACAAACTGGCTAGTGAGTTTGTAAAACCACTATACCACCATATATAAATGTCAAGGTATACCAGAATGACTGCATGTCAGGCCAGTAAGCCTCCCTTTCTTACCTTGAGATAGAGCCTGACGAGACCCAGATTTCCTTTCCTCTTCAGAAGTGAATATAGTGCCACTGCCTACTCAATATATTACAGTACCCCTGAAAGGGAATGGCTAGAAAAAGTACAGTAACTATATGTTGCTATTGGTATTTACATAATGATTTTCTTACTATTTTATAAACAAAATAAAGATACAAATAAATGCTGGGTTGACACGTGTGCAGTTCTATTCTGATTAACATGTAGTACTTGGGAAATGGCAAAAATCGTTCCTCATTTGCCCATAAAAGGAAGTCTAATCAAGTGACTTTTCAACACCTGGGTTAGCTGGTTATTACTTAAGAGGGAAGCACTTTGAACTGAGCCAGAATGCATACAAGACATTTGTAAACTCTACAATAAATGTTTATCTTTACACTTTTTGACATATCTAATCTTACCACATCATTTTATATTGTTCACAATGTGTTTTTCTGTGTGGGCAGGTGTAGACTTTCAACTGGACCGAATGCATTTTTTCTGATGATGAAAACACATGGGCATACCACTTTTTTATGGTGAATGAAGTAATTGACTTAATAAAACATTGCTGGTGCTGACTTTCTGCTGTTATAACTTAAAAATGTGCAACAAATTGTTCAGTTATACATTTGAAATGAAAAGTAAATGTGTATAGTACAATGTCAGACAGATGTTTGAAAACGTATGTAAATATAAACAAGAACCAGGCTGGAGGCCAACACTTCAGCTTGTAAATAGATTGAGAGCAAAGCATAAAATGGCTAGAGTAGGGCATGTAAATACATATATTCTGTATCTACATGTTCAGTATTACTCTGAAATATTGCCCCCCACAATAAAAGTGGGGTCTGGATGAGAGATCCATTTGTGTCTCCATAGTTACAGCTACAGTAAGTACAAGTGCAGGGGAAAATGTAGAAGATAAATGGTCTGTCTTTAAAACATTGTTAGAAAAGCACACGTATCAGTGTAAACCCTTGGGTAATAAGTATAAAAGAAATAAGTCAAAACCAATGTGGCTAAATAAACAGGTAGGGGAGGAAATGGACAAGAAGAGGAAGGTGTTTAGATTCTTTAAGTCAAAAGGGACGGAGGCATCGTATCAGAATTATAAGGAATGTAACAAAAATTGCAAAAGGACAATCAAATTAGCAAAAATGGATAATGAAAAAAGGATTGCAATAGAAAGTAAGGTCAACCCTAAAAAGTTCTTTAAGTACCTTAATAACAAAAAAATGAGAAAAGAAAATATAGGACCCTTTCAGTGTGAGATGGGTAGGCAGATTATTGGAGATACGGAAAAAGCAGAGGTATTAAACACATTCTTTGCCTCTGTGTTTACCAGGGAAGAATCAAGTTCAATAGTAGCGCCACAGGAGGAAGCTACAACCTCCATATTAATGAACAATTGGTTAACTGAGGAAGAAGTTCATAAGCGACTTGAAAAAATTAAAGTAAATAAGGCACCTGGCCCCGATGGCATACATCCAAGAGTTCTGAAGGAGTTAAGCTCAGTAATAGCCAAACCATAATATTTAATATTCAAGGACTCCATTTCCACAGGCTCAGTTCCACAAGATTGGCGTAAAGCAGATGTGGTGCCTATATTTAAAAAGGGAGCTAAATCACAACCGAGAAATTACAGACCTGTAAGCCTGACTTAAATAGTGGGGAAACTACTTGAGGATTTAATACGGGATAATATTCAGGAATACCTAATGGAAAAAAAAATTATTAGTAATAGTCAGCATGGATTTATGAAGGATAGATCATGCCAAACTAACCTTATTTGTTTCTTTGATGAGGTAAGTAGGAATTTAGACCAGGGTAATGCAGTTGATGTGGTCTACTTAGATTTTGCAAAGGCTTTTGATACGGTTTCACACAAGAGGTTGGTGTAAAAAATAAAGAAAATTGGACTCAGTAATAATATATGCACCTGGATTGAAAACTGGTTAGAGGACAGACAAGAGAGGGTTGTCACAATTGGAACTTTTTCAGGTTGGGCTAAAGTCGTGAGTGGAGTACCTCAGGGTACTGGGATCGGTACTGGGACCCCTGCTTTTTAACTTGTTTATTAATGACCTTGAGGTTGGGATCGAGACCAAAGTCTCCATCTTTGCTGATGATACTAAATTGTGTAAGGTAATAGAATCAGAGCAGGATGTAATTTCTCTTCAGAAGGACTTGGAGAGACTGGAAACGTGGGCAGGTAAATGGCAGATGAGGTTTAATACAGATAAATGTAAGGTTATGCATTTGGGATGCAAGAATAAAAAGGCAACTTACAAATTAAATTGAGATATATTGGGGGAATCCTTGGTGGAGAAAGATTTAGGAGTGCTTGTAGACAGCAGGCTTAGCAATAGTGCAGAAAGTCATGCAGTAGCTGCAAAGGCAAACAAGATCTTATCTTGCATCAAACGGGCAATGGATGGAAGGAAAGTAAACGTAATTATGCCCCTTTACAAAGCATTAGTAAGACCACACCTTGAATATGGAGTACAATTTTGGGCACCAATCCTAAGAAAAGACATTATGGAACTAGAGAGGGTGCAGAGAAGAGCCACCAAATTAATAAAGGGGATGGACAATCCAATTTACGAGGAGAGACTAGCTAAATTAGATTTATTTACATTAGAAAAGAGGCGTCTAAGGGGGGATATGATAACTATATATATATATTTATTCGGGGACAATACAAGGACCTTTCAAAAGAACTATTCGTCCCACGGGCAGTACAAAGGACTCAGGGCCATCCCTTAAGGTTGGAGGAAAGGAGATTTCACCAGCAACAAAGGAAAGGGTTCTTTACAGTAAGGGCAGTTAAAATGTGGAATTCATTACCCATGGAGACTGTGATGGCAGATACAATAGATTCATTCAAAAAAAGGTTGGATATCTTTTTAGATGGGAAAGGTATACAGGGATATACCAAATAAGTATATATGGGAATGCTGTTGATCCAGGAATTAATCCGATTGCCAATTCTTGTAGTCGGGAAGGAATTTATTTTTCCCCTTATGAGATATCATTGGATGATACTGTATGACACTGGGGTTTTTTGTTTGTCTTCCTCTGGATCAATAAGTAAGTATAGATATAGGATAAAGTATCTGTTGTCTAAATTTAGCATAGGTTGAACTTGATGGACCTACGTCTTTTTTCAACTTCATCTACTATTTAACTAAGTTAAAAGATGAAGTCTGTAATGAACAGTGACATGGTAACAGCACATTGTTAGCATTGTCAAGTATTGATTTTTAACATGCCAACATATTTTGTAGCGTAGTACAATGGGATGTGAAGAAAGTAGCATTAAAATTAACATACACGGGTAAAAAAGATAAAAGGACCTTGCTCCATCGAGATTAGAATGTTGAAGTAAATAGTGGAAATAACAAGGTGTGTAGAATCTTGAATTTAATTCGGAATGATATTGGAAGCAAATGTAAAAAAACTGCATAGATGGAATTTAAATGAATAGCTCAATTAGTGTGGCAGCATTTTATCTTGAGTGGAGAGGAGAGGGACAGATGTGAGAGAAGACCTGAGAGATACAGCTGCATCTGTTTGAATTTATGTATGATTAAAACAGAGGATTGTGAAACAAGTTGTAATTATTGATGGACTACTGTATGTGTCTCATATACTAAATGTCTTTATTCAATAGATATGGGTGAAACGTTTAATGAAATTTGGTAATTTGGGACATTTTGGACATTTACAGATTGCAAAAATTCAAGAACACATAAATCAGCAACACTTTGTGTTGTCTATGAAATATGGGTGTGATTCATTAGTTACACATTTTTCTTTGTTCCCTCTCTTAATTGGAGTTTTCTTATTGATGTATAAATATATATATATATATGTCATTGTATTTATATATCATTTGTCCTATTTCTCCAAGTTTCTCTCTATACGAATGTTTATGACATGCTTTCCCTTTAAACACTGTGCAAACGGCTCTCCCAATCATAATATAACCATATATTTGGAAACCATGGTAACCTTTGACTACAAAAGGACACAATTTTTCTATGACGATCATCCCCTGATGTAGTTGCTAGGCCACGCAACACGTTTGGACATTCATTACATATCGCATCACTGATGTTAAAACACCCCGAACTATAGAGATCGAGGACCGCTCTTTGCAAGCCACCACAATGACAAGACAACAAGACGCTGTTTTTATTTACATTTTAATACTAGTGTACAGGGGCAGGGAGGTTTCCGGAGCTGAGCCGCATTAATTTCAGGTCCGGGGACCCCCTGCTTCCCGAGTCACAGGCCCCGGTATGGGGTGCTGGTATCCGCATGCAATGTTTAAATCTCCCGTGTCACGTGACAGGGACATTTAAATGCATAGGAGATACCGGCACCCCATACCAGGGCCTGTAACTCAGGAAGCAGGGGTCCCCAAGGCTGAAATCAATGCGGTTCAGCTCTGGAGACCCCCTGCTCCCGTACACAAGTATTACAATTTAAATACAAACAGTGCAATCACCTGTTCAGAGAGAGGTGGCTCTCTTTGCAGCTCTTACAGACTGCGACCAGATCGTACGGGGAAGAACTTTGAGGGAGGCTGAGATACTATCGCTGTTACCGAGCGGTACTGGCATTTTCCTACCTCACGGTTTGAGGTGGTTTCAGATTCTTTCTGAAAACCGTGATAACACAAATGACAAACCATTCAGTAGGAACATGCCACATCGTTCGAGATGGCAGCAAAGTTATCAAACCTACAAGAATTGAACCCATAGTGTAAAAAGAGTTTTGACCTCTTGATTGGAACTCTGAGCTTGCCGTAGGAACTGTTGGCTGACATTTTTTTAAAACCTCTGTTTGTGCAGCCAAGCATTGGACCAGCAAGTGACTTTTGTATATACATGGTTATCTGAGGGACAGAGCTTTGTCATACAGGCTCCTCTACTCCTGACAACTAGATCCCTTCTTCCACAGTCATTGTCCCCTGCAGTGTTACGCCGTTGCTGCCCGCAGACCAGACCCGTCCCTTATACTGAGGTGGGGACATATATGTGCACGCACCCGCAGTAGAAGGAGCGTGTCCGGAGTGTGGTGTTTTTGGCCTTACCAGGCCAGGTGGAAATAGCTGTAGCAATACTTGCCAGTACCGGTGAAAGAAGAGACGTAGTCGTTGCCGTTAGCCAAGGTCTGGGAGAGGGGAGATCCAGAAGGTCGGGGTCCAAGCTGAGGTCGAGGGGCGTGAGAAGCAGCGAGGTCAAGTGAGAGCTGGGGTCCAGAGCCAGAGCGTGAAGTCCGCCAAGCCAGGTCATAACCTGAATAAACGAAGACAAGAGAGAGAGACAGAATAGACATCCGCTAGTAGAGACTATGTTGAGTGATGTGGGAATGGCAGGACAGGCATTATATAGTGCGGCTGGCGAATAGAAAGAGGAAATGTCCAGCTCCTCAGCGAGACTGTGAAGTTCCTTTCTCTAGACTTCCAGTTCTGTGCGGCAACTGTTGATCTCATGGTGTGATGCATCCAGTGCTCTATGGAATATATGAACCTCCTTCTGAGATACGTCCACCTCTGTCCGGCCACTGTTGACATCCTGTTGTGAGGCATTCAGTGTGAACCTCTTGCTGAAAGACCATAATCTCCTTCAGTGCCTCCAATACTTCTGCTTCAGCTTAGCATTTATTTTAACCGATTGGCTCTGCTTTCCCACCATGGTTGCATTAGTAGCATTTGCAGTATCTAGCTCAGTATTGAGATTGTCTAATTCTGTCCTGGCCAAGGAGTACATCGCGAGCACATTCTTCTATAGCTTCATGTTATTTTTCAGTAGCTCTGCGTAATCATCTTTCTTCAGTTTCAATTGTTCCCGGAGCAGATCACAGTCACGCCTGGCAATTTTCAGGGCATTTTCAGGGCTGGTAAAGGGATCGTCACTCATTGGTTCAGGCTCCAAATTCCTTGTATGGTTGGTTGATGGTTTCTCACTATTAGCACCGGACAGACACTTCTTTGGGGTACACGACTTCTGCCTTGGGCCCTCTGGATTGTAACGCTTGACTGCCTGCAGACCTGGCCAGTCCCCAGTACGGAGGTGGGTAAGGATATAACACGCACCCACAGCAGTGAGGGCGTGCCCGGAATGTGGTATGATGCGTTTCCGGGCCTGGTGAGAAAGTGTTAGCCAGATACTTGCCGCGTCCGGGGTACCAGATGTCCGAGGGTAGAGATCCGAAAGCCGTAGGCCAGGGGCAGGAGAGAGCAGCGTAGTGAGGTCCAAAGCCGAGTCAGGAACAAGAAGTCAAACGAGAGCCGAGATCAAATCCAAGGGTATCAAACAAGGGCAGGGACTGGAGCGAGAGCTGAAACACAAGAGAGAGCCAGGCATAGACCTCCGTACTACAAGAGCCACAGGAAAACTATGCAGAGCGAGGAAGGAGAGGGCAGACAGGAACTATAAATGTTGGAGAACCAATGGGAGCAAGGGGCAGAGCGGGGGCTTGACTGAGCGGTCCCAGGGATAGGTTAAGATGCCTGGTGTGGTGTTCCCTAGGGGGAATAACCTCCAGCTGATAGGAGGTGGAGCCAAGGCTGCAGGAGGAGTGTAGAAGAGGACGGGTGCGCCCGCACCCTGTAACACTCCTGCGCGTGCGCCCCTGCAGCGTATGGGCGGAGGCGGCGTGTGCCGCGGAGGAGCGGAGCGGTGCCCGACCGGAGCGGGTAAGGAGCTGGGGGGAAGGGGGCCTGGGACGAGCGGTAGTACTGGGAGCCGGAGTGACGGGGGCTGTAAGGTGTGTGTCCCCCGATCCCTGGATATTCGGTCATCCACGGGACGAATTCTCAATTTTCTCTAGGCTGCAGGGCATTTCGGACCCCCTTTTCCTCCGCGGGATCTGCAGATGTGTCTGTTCCTTCCACGGTAAGTGAAGAACTGCTTTTCTTTTTCCTCCTTTTTGTTTTGGATGACTCCGTCCCATCAGGAATACTGGGGTCTCCTTCTTTATTTGATACTTCAGCAGCTTCATTATATACGCCAGGCTTTTCTTGCAGTTGCGTTAGCTGACAGAAATATTTGGTGATCTGCTGTTCCCGCTCTTTCTCCTGCCGTTCATATTCGTCATCATAGAGAGCGGTCTTTTCGGTTCGTGCCGAGTTCAGGCACCCCCACCATTCTTGGGGTGTTTTGTGGGTGTGACTTGGTTCGGGTTCCCCGTAAGAGATGTCTTCCTCCTTATCGGACTGGAAGGGCCACTCTTCCGTGGGGTAGGGTTCATTACAGGAACGCCGCATCTTGTCCTCCATTTTTGGGCTATCAGGTGTATTTTTCTTCCTGACCTCAGGAGGCGCTGTTGCAGCTATTATCACGGTATTTGCTAGAACCCCCAATTGTGGTAGTCCTACAGGTGGGCATATTTTGCTTGTAGAGGTCGCAGCTCTCACAGACCTCTCTGTAGACTTTTTCTTCCTTTGGGTACGTTTTACAATATTAGCAGTACTGTGCATGCATTCACTCTCATCGTCTGAATAAGGCCTAAAGGGACACTGCTCCGTGTGTTGGGGTTCTTTACATCAGGAACATATTTTCTTCCCCATTTTTGCAGAGTCTGCATTTGACTTCAGCTGGGCGGCCATTTTAAATTCCCAGAATCATATGCATATACTCCCTTCACAGCTGGTAGTCCTATGCGGTGTGACAGCCTTTACTTCCAGAATCAGTACCACTCGTGGTTCACCATCTGTACTCACTGCTTCAGCGCAATTTATTTATTCTTTAAAGAAAACAATAAACAAAGCCTAGCTCCTCTGAAGTGCTAACTCACTTCTTGAACCCTGACTACTGCTGGAAGGCAAAGCCCATTTTTCAACAACCATACTGTATTACACATCATTGTGATATGAAAGTAAGGTTTACCTGCTTCAGCAGTCTCTCTCTCTCCTCTTTGGATTGGGGAAAAGAGTCCATCTGTGGTTTTGTGGCTTTCTTCAGTGCAGTGTAGATTTCCAGCCTGGATGTATATCCCTTTAATTCTGGTCTCTGCTGCATGAGATTCTTTGATTTGTTGCTCAGGCTGTTTGCAGGAACTATATGCAGGAAAATAAGCACAACATTTTTCACAGGCAGTGCAGTTTTTCTGCCTGGATGTGTTTCTTTGGTTTTGTTGCTCAGACTGTTTACAGGAACTATGCAGGCAAAAGCACAAACATTTTCACAGGCAGTCTCCGGGGCCTCTTTGAACTTCAAGGGCCACCTCTCATCCCCACTTCTGATACCATATGTAAGAGACGTGTGCAGAGGTACGCAATAGAGACTGGTTTTAAGGTGAACTAAGAATAAGGCTTTTATTGCACCTGCTTCTTTAACACATGAAAATCATCAAAGGTATGCAAATAAGGGGCTAAACAAAGCTTCTGCTCCATGTATTTCTAGGTAAACATATGCGGTCCAGAACTCCCTTTAGATAGCATGTTTCCCAGCCCCAAACATATAGTTTGATATGAGCAGATATACAACAGTCTTAGAAAGTAAAGCTTATCTGTCTCTCTGGTAGCTGTAGGGGAAATCCTTCTCTGCTGTCCTGGCGCAGCCTTTTTGTCCTAAGGCACTTTCAGCTTAAAGGTTTTAGAAGTGTTCTTCCCCTTGTTGTCTTGTTGTCTGGCTGTCAGTCTACAGCTCTCAAGACCTCTCTGTCCCTTCCTGTTTCAGCCCATGTGGGAGCTCAGGAGTCTCTCCTTCCTGTTTCAGGAGGAGCCTTTTCTCTAACAAACCTCCAATCTGCCAGATGCTGGTCAATTAACCAGCACACTGCTGGATTAGAGGCAATTTTTCTGAACAGGGATAAGTCCCCTGTTAAAGAGTCACTGCTCCGAAGAGCTTACAATCGAATTGGTTGGTAGGAAGAATGTACAGAAACAGTAGGAGGGCATTCTGGGAAGTGCATCTGCAAGGGGCCAAGGTTAATGTAAGAGGGGTTAATTATCAGCCATCGAGCTACTCATATGCTTCCTTAAGCAGGTGTGTTTTAAGGTGGAAGGGGGGAGCCATTGTCATTCAATCAACATCCAACTATCGAAAAGAGGCTCTTAAGCAATTTGGTGATACTGAGTTCTATACCAAGATTAGTAGGGATCCTACTTCTAGTTTTCTTATCTCCTGGAGTTAGGAAACATGTTATATGTGCTAAACCCTAAAGAATATAAATTCTTATGTTGTTCACATCCAGTCACACCAGTGTTTCACCATCTCCCAAAGATCCACAAGTCGCTCGACACCCCTCCAGGCCAGCCTATCATGTCAGGCATTGGGTCTTTGGGAGATGGTCTTTCACAGTATGTGGATGGATTTCTTCAACCACTAGTGATGGGTCTACACTCCTATATCCATGACAGATTGGATCTCTTTTTAGCTATGGAGGATGTGTTCTGGAAAAGAGCTACTATGGGGTCACCATGGATGTCACATCCTTATACACAAACATTGATCTCCTTCATGGTCTTAAAGCTATAGATTATTATTTACAATATTCACGTCTATCTATTGCACAACACACCTTGATCACAGATTCTATCACTTTCTAACTCATTCACAATTATTTTCTTTTTGATTCATAGTATTTTTTTACAGAAGGGTACATCATTTGCCCCCTCTTACGCTAAACTTTTTATGGAGTTATGGGAGCACACCCACATTTATGGTAACACTAATCCTTATCATCAGCACATTATTTTCTATAAACGATTTATGGATGATGTTATTTTAATTTGGGATGGTGAGATCAATACACTCAACATGGTCACCCAAACACTTAATATTAATGAGGTGAATTTAAAACTCAACTTCTGAGGTCAATGCAGACACCTTCATTTTCTAGATGTTACATTCTATGTTGACATAAATAATTCAATTCAAATTGATATTTATAGAAAACCCCATTCCAGAAACTCCTTCCTTAGTGCTGCAAGTAGCTATCCTAGATTCCTTATTCGGGGGAAGCCTACAGGACAGTTTCTCCATTACAGAAGTAGGGTTGTTGTATTTTAATGTTTCTTGGGGGTAGTGGGATTGGATGAAGGGGGTAGTTGCCCCAAGAGTGGGCGGTTAGGCCTCTCGAGTGGATAGCGAGAGTGGTTAACCCCATCATTATCATAGCGGTGACTACCGCTATAGTAGTGAAGGGGTTAACTCCTCCAGAAACCTTCCCAGACCTAACCACCCACCATTGGGCTACACCCCAGTTCATCCACCCCCTTTACCCCCAACAAACCAGGTACTCAGGTTTAACCCCTTCATTGCCTTAGCGGCTAGCCACTAAGGCAATAAAGCTGTTTTTATTTACATTTTAATACTAGTGTATGGAAGCAGGGTGTCTCCAGATCTGAACTGCATTGAGTTCAGCCCCGGGACCCCCTGCTTCCTTAGATACAGGCCCCGGTATTGGACATTTAAACGCACAGGAGATACCTGCACCC